>NC_045753.1:2167500-2335000 GCF_008692095.1 Etheostoma spectabile
TTCAATTTTAAGCTTTACTGAACATGTTTGCCATTGATGGTGATCATTTTTGAAATAAAGCTAAACGAGGCGATACATAGCTGACCCCAGATATGTTTTAAAGTTGAATCTGTTGCACTTTTCCAGAAACATATATGGAGTATTCACAATAATGTGCTAAATGCTAGCCAAGATATAATGGGATGTTATGGTAAAAGGCCTGCCGTCTCATTGTATCCATCCCTTGATTATTTATAAATGCCAAACGCTCCGTCAGAGTAGAAAAGGTCATTGAACCTTTGTGCCTCTATGGCCAACATCATTGGCTTAAATGTCCATCAGCGAGCTCGGCGAAACAAAGCTCTGTTCAACATATATTTAGATTACAATTAACAAATTAATTCATTAGAAAAGCAAATGAAAGAGGGGAATGCATTACAGCGCTCTACTCTTAATACATCCGTGATACATGCTGCATTTATTTTAATAGCTTTGTGAAGGAAGAGTTGAATTTCAGCTCTAATAACATGTCCTCCCAGCTGAAAGGTGGACATTTGGATTGGAGGTGCTTTCTTTGGACATACCATTCAGATTCAATATGCAAATCAGTTTTAAAAAGGCAATGCCACACTCAGCTGTTGTTGGTTAAAACTGATAAAAGTATTGTTGAACACCAATTTTAAAAGAAAACTAACCAGAGGAGCAATTTTTAAAAGTGGGAATTCATGAAACCAAATGTATTTATTTATTTATTTATTTATTTATTTATTTATTCATTCATTCATTCATTCATTCAGGACAATGCAAATTGATGAACATGCACAACAGTACACGTAAATGTGCCAGATTGTAGCCCAAGGGCTAATTTCCATCTGCAGTCCAATAGGCAGGTTGGAGTTACAGTAAAAAAAGACATAGGATAGTAGCATTTAGTATATAAAATCAAGAAGAAACAAATAGAAAAAAGAGGAGAAAAACAAAAAACAAAAAAACAAGTTAGCGGGGGTTACACGTTTGGTTAGCTCTAAGCCACAGCTTCACCTGGCTCTTAAAGGAGGCCAGAGTAGGACACTCCCTTATAGTTGGAGGAAGTGTGTTCCATAATGCACTGCCTTTAATAGAGCATTATGACTGAATGAGGTTTTTCTAAAAGGAACCTCACAGTCCCCGTTTACAACAGCTCTTGTGATCCGAGAGTGTCTAAATTTAATAAACTCCAGCAATGGAGGTGGTGCCAGGCCATGAAGTACTTTATAAATTAAGCATAGTGAAGATTTACAATAACTATCAAAACTCAGTAAGTTATATTTCTCTAAGATATTGCAATGATGATACGAGAAAGGTTTTTTTATCCAGAGTCTTAAGTGCCTTCTTGTACAGGAGCTCAACTGGTTTTAGGGTAGTAGTACCAGACATAGACCAGCTAGTGATGCAATAGTTCACATGTAGCTAATCAAATGGATACATCCAGGTTTCCAGATGTATCACAATTCCAATACTTTGAACAAAATGTCGCGTAGAACTTGGTGAGTTTGGCAAACGAGTGATGTGGCGTTAGGGAGCCTGGAGAGCCTCAGCTGAAAGCGGGTGATTGCACTGCTGAACATACAACTTGGCAAATTATACATCATTAGATGTAGTTAGTTTGTCTGCAGCTGTTTTCCAGGCTTCATGTTTGTCATAGTCTGCATCTGCAAAAGCTCCTAAGCAAGTGTAATCCTTTTCAACAGCATCCTTATAAAGAAAACAGTCACGGCACCTTTAGTTGTCAGATTGCACATCTACCTTTGTTTGCAGGTGGTAACTGATTATATGAATATGTATGAAAACTAAGCTTGCTGGCTTCCAACTGATTAAATTGTCATACTCAAATATATGTTTTGGGCTATTGTGACCCCCCAGTTTTGATTAAAAAATCAAACATGAACAGACATTTAAAATCATAATCAATAATGAATGCATGGCTCGCCTCTATGGCACTTAGAGAATCAGTTAAAGGATGAGGTTGGTGATCTGCATTTTAGTTGTTATGTATACAAATCCCATACAAAGACCAAAAACATCAACGTGTTAGCAAACCTATACTCTATATCCCGGACGTTCACTTCCTTATCTTCTCCGGTGCCGCACAGCCCCATATTAAGACAACGTGGTGCTCCTGGGAACTATTCCGCAAAAGCCCCCTGGCCCATCTGTCTAAAAAAAAAAATATATATATATTATTCTGAAATTAACGGTCATAAACAAGTAATGTAATTTCAAGTGAATAATTTGACAATTTACAAAAAATATTTTTAAAAGAAAATTGGTGGCCCACTTGCCCATATGGATAATCCGGGCATGGTGTCGCAGGGAATTCCGCCAGATGCATGTCATTTCGCCGATATCTGTTTCCTTTGGCTTTCTTTGTGTTGGAATTTTAAACTCTGGTGGTTTTCTGAGGACTATGGTTACCTGGTCCTCAGATCTCTGCAGGGTAAATCCAGACAGCTAGCTAGACTATCTGTCCAATCTGAGGACTATGGTTACCTGGTCCTCAGATCTCTGCAGGGTAAATCGAGAAAGCTAGTTAGACTATCTGTCCAATCTGAGTTTTCTGTTGCACGACTATTTTACAGCGGCTCTGTGCAGCGCTTAGCACCACCCATGATGATTGTGATTGGTCTAAAGAAATGCCAATAAATCAGAGCACGTTTTTCTCTCATCCCGGAATGCTGTGTGGACTAGCCAGACCATCCTCTGCTCCGCAGTGTGTGAATGGTCTGGCAAAGCGAGACTGGCAAAAGGGCGGTGTCTGTGGGGTCAACTACAGGGCCCGTGTCCAAGGTTACGACAGGACATGACACCCTGTGCAACAGCATTGCTGTTAGGTGTGTTTTGTTATAGGCAGCTGGTAATTGTTGTCCTGCAGAGATGCACATAAATACCTTTTATTAACCGACGCAGAGAATGGGGTAGGAAAAATCTGCTGCCAGGGGCCAGATAAAAGGGATGCTGCCTTTCTTTAAATGACTGCTCATTTCTTTAACGAACAGACACGGGTGAGTGACGCACTGTTGGAAAAGTGCACGAAAAATCTGCTGCCAGGGGCCAGATAAAAGCTAAAAGTAAACTGAGTGAGTGTACTTGGGGTACACTGTTGAAAAAGTGCACGAAAAATCTGCTGCCAGGGGCCAGATAAAAGTGCATGAAAAATCTGCTGCCAGGGGCCAGATAAAAGTGCACGAAAGATCTGCTGCCAGGGGCCAGATAAAAGTGCACGAAAGATCTGCTGCCAGGGGCCAGATAAAAGCCAAAAGTAAAAATATCATTGATATTTTCCTTCTGTCAGGGACAGAACTGATTGACATAATTTCCCCAAGGGGGGAACAGTAGATGTGTTCTGAAACAATTAAATTTCTTATGCTGCACTGTAACTTTTATTCTCGTGTTTTATGTGTCCTAATGTTTCTATTTTGTTTTAGACCGTCCATTCATATGTTTTATCTTTAAATTTCTTATGCTGCACTGTAACTTTTATTCATGTGTTTTATATGCTTATAATTTTTAACTGTTTGTACTTGTGTTTTATTTGACTGATTTTGTGTAAAGCACTTTGAATTGCCCTGTTGCAGAAATGTGCTATACAAATAAAGCTGCCTTGCCTTGCCTTGCCTATGGGTAATGGGTAACTGTAGGTCACAGGGGCTTGCACCGGAGCTCATGCACAACCTGCATCCATGACTGATTCAACTTCCTGTTGCAAAGTTTTTGTTCCGCCAATGTACGCTGACCAATTACAATCTGTTGCACGGCTGAAGTGGTTCATTGTCACCAGGGTGAATTGGATTTCCATTTGCTATTTTTCTCCATGTGATCTTTACATCGATGTTTGCTAAATGTGACACTGCTTTCTGTTGCCCCCTCCCCCACCCACCCCCAACATGCCAAACTAAAACTAGATCAGTCATGGCAGAAAATCTGCAGATAAATGTATTGATACATTTACAGTCATATTGTAGTTACCTACAGTATGTTAGTATTTAAGCCTGTCAAAAGTAGTCCCAACAATGAATATCATTTTTGATCGTCAAATATCACACAGTCAAACTTACAAGATAAAGCTCACTCAGTTGCCGACATGGAAAGAATGGGGGCGTGGACGTTTCCACTTCTGTTGTGATGGAAATCTCTAAGGCAGAAAACAATCTTTTACTTGAGGAAGTTCTTTGCGTGGTGTGTGAGCACCGGTAAGGCCTAGTTCTACTTGAAAAAAGTTGGTCTCCATGATCAAATAAGACTGAGCCCGGTCAATAGTCTGAAGTGGACATAGCAGGAGTGTATGAATCAGAGCACAGGAGTCATCTTGAGTGTCAGTGTGGGTGTGTATGTGTACTCGAGTGTGTGAGATTGAGCGACGGTGTGAGTGTGTTTTTGATGAAAGCGGGGCTGTTGCGCCTCAGACTTGTCTCTCTCTCCTCCTGCTATACCTCGCCAAACTGAGACAAGTCCTCTGAGACATCTCTCCCCCTGCAAAGCTCACACAGAATGAATCGCTCAGACATTAGATAGCTGCAGTGCTTTCAAATAGAGTCCAGCTATAGCTCATGGATCTGTACTATATGCATCAGCAGTTTCTTCTTGTCGCTAGAAGGACTGAGTTGATACATCGACCATGTTGTTGTTGGCCATTGGAATAATAAACCGCACTTCAATTCTTTTAAATGTGTAGCCATGAGTGGGTTACAAAAATACACTTCAACCAGCTCTCTGCGTACCATTTCAAGTGCTTCATGTTAAAAACCCATTTTTTCTATTTCTTTTCCTGCCGGAGCTATACTAGTACGTTCCGCAGGAATGCCAACTTATCTCAGTTAAGGCAGGATAAAATCATAATTTTTTTTATCATGAACATAAAACAATTTGTATTTGTTAACAGATGCCAATGTAAATGCATTGAATTGGAGCCAGTGGGCTTTTACTACCTGCCCCCCACCTGTGATCTCCATAAAGAAAGAGTCTGTGGTTGTGGTTGCTGAAACGGTTTGTGTTGCGATTGTAGAGGTTTGTTTACTATTCATATCACTAAAATACAGTCTTTTAACTACAAGTTGTTTATATTTGGCATACATTTTACCTTACAAGCATAATTCTTGCTGGTAGTTTGGTTTAAAGGTCCCATGACATGGTGCAAGGTGGAGGCTGGGGGTGTTGCCTTGACCAACTGTCACTTTGCTCATTTAAAGCCATGACGTCTCTCTCTCATGGGCGGGCCAAATTCTCTGGGTCGGCAAATCAGAGAAAGGGGAGGTAACTTGGCCCCTTATGACCTCATCAGGGGCAAGATTCCAGATTTACACCTACAGTTACTTGAGAAATTTTACACACCCATGCTTAAGTTGATAAAAAAGAGGAAATTGGATTTGGAAATTGGGGGGGCATAAGTCTACAGATTTTTCTATGTTAAATTCCCATAGAGGCAGGCACATTTTTATTTCTAAAGGCCAGTTAATTCATGGATCAGGATACTATGCATCCTGATAAAGTTCCCTTGGCCTTTGGAATTAACCCCCCCCCCCACCACACACACCACACACACACACACACACCACACACATCATCACATACCCTTCGCCGAGACTAGCATGGTGTTATTTCACTTAGCCTAATAGTTGGTTTGATTTGCATTGAGAGATGATCTTATGAATGCCAATCTCTATGTATGTGATGATGGGGGAGGGGGGGGGGGGTTTTTAATTCCAAAGCCAAGGGAACTTTATCAGGATGCATAGTGTTCTGATCCATGAAATACGTGGCCTTTAAAAATAAAAATCTGCCTCTATGGGAATTTAACATAGGGGGGTGTATACTTATGCCCTCTGTATTTTAAGGAAGAACATGTATTTATTTATTCTTAATTGTTGTGAATTAAGGCATTAAGATCAATTTCAAGGAAGTTTTTTATTCCTCTTTTTAATCAACTTTAGCATGGGTGTGTGAACTTTCTCAAGCCACTGTATCACCATTTCTAGCCCCTGGGGGAGCATAGGCAGGCTGGGGGAACCCATATTAATGTTCAAAAAACTCAAAGTTCCTCTTCTAATAATATAGTACATCTTTTTAGTAATGCATGCAGCTCTTGCCGAAATGCTACTACTGGGTCTAATAAAACATTGTGACTCTGAAGAAATTATAGACTTCAGTTTATTAATCAACATTGATGGACCTGACAAAGATGATATTGCATTTCAATCGTACTTTGCCTTAAAAATCATAACTTGTGCCTTGGGGATGTAATTCTCGGCAGGCTGGAGGATCGTCACCTTTGACCTTTTTTAATTTTAACGTGGCAGAGCCAGAGAGATGAGGGGAACCTCCCACACCTAGCAGCCCTGAGCTGAGTTGAATCCCAGGCAGACTGCACTGCAAAAGTTGGGTTAGGCATGGAAGCAATTTTTTTTTTGCCTGACTTGACATTGCACATTCTGCAATGTAACTGATGCCTGTCGTGCAGCCCTATTTGCATTTTATTAAATCTTTTTATCCAATTTAAACGTCATAGTCACGGCAAAGAATTACAAGGGATGACTTTGTTGTTGTTGCTTCTGTCCTCGTGTGTGGAAGCACCATTGAAATTGAAATTGCCTTAGATTGCCTGTGTTTTTTTAGGGTTTTTTTTAGCAAATGTTGTCCACTGTCCTATGTAGCACAAGTATCTTTGTATTCCACAATGAATTGTTTTCCATCAGATTATGTATAGATCTCAACATTTCTGACCGTACTTGAAGGCAGCTTCATTTCATAAGGAAAGAGAGAAAGGAGACAGTGCGACTATGCTTTGTTGTTGCAGGAAACAGTCACCTGTTACACAAACTCCAGGGCAGTTTAGTGCTTGTGTTTTCCTTTTTTTTGAATCAGACATTAAAACTACTTGGAAGCTCCTGGAATAAAAAAAATAAGAAGAAGAAGAAGAAAAAGCATAATTTTGTAAAATGGGTCATTGATCCTTTTAGCTCTCCCTACTAATCCCATTTTTGCATTGCGTTGTGTTCCCACTTTCCTTCTTCCCACACTTCATGTTTGGTTCTTCTTGACTGGGAAGGATTTGGAGTGATTAATGAGCAGCTCTTTACCTGATAATTATCATGAATAGACGTGTCTCTTTTTGATATGGTAAGTGGTGTCAAACATATTTGCGCGGTAGCCCTGCCGATTGCACCTGCACGATTTAAAGTAAGGTGATGAAACGGTTCTGAAGTGAAGTACACTTAGAGAGAGAGAGAGAGAGAGAGAGAGAAGAGAGAGAGGTGACTTACAGTGATCAACAGAGCCAGACCGCTGCTGAAGGAAGCGGTTTAATGGCGTGCTTGGACCTGCTGATGAGACCGTTGGTCGTCACCAAAGGTCACCGTGGGTTAATAATGTCCCCTCGAGATGGTACACGAATCCATCAGCCACACAACACCCACCCACGACACACACACACACACACCCACACACACACACACACCACCACACACACCCACACAACACACACACACACACACACACACACACATTCAGCTGACTACACACTTGCTCGGACATGCTCACACACGTATCGACACGCAGTATATGGAGGTCGTGTAGTCTGCCCCAGTTAACAGATGCATACAAATGGTCAGGAAAACGACAAGATAGATAGAATAGAATTCATTATTTATGACTTGAAATCACAAATTCTCTTCTTCGCTCTAGTAACAGCTGGTAAAATACATGTGCTATTAAAAACAAATGCAAACTGTCTGCACATGAATTCATAAGAAATGGATGTACTGTATAATTGTGGCTGTTGGTCATTGAGTGTTTTCAGCCTAACAATGACACCACATCATTCCCAAAGGTCCCGCCTCACCTACCTCATATATCTTACGCCTGAGCAAACTTACCCCCCCCCCCCCCATTGTGATTTTTGTGTGTGTTATAGGTTTACAAAGTGAAAAAGCCCAAAGTCCTCCCCAAAGGGACTTAACATCTCCAACAGAAAACACTGTTCACAAAAAGATGGAACAGAAGTACGATGCCTCATTCTGTAGCTAAAACAGAGAGCTCTACACAGAGCGAAAAGAGGAGCTGAAGCAATAATAATTTTAATAATTTATACTGTTTGTATTGATCACCAGTGGGGAAATTGTCAGAGTGAGTGGGCTGCCAGTGCAAGGTAGTAACTCTCCAGGGGGCCCAAACTTTTGCAGAGGCCATTTTTTTGTTTTCTGTTATTTTGAAAGTGGAAATAAAATCTAGCTTGACGAATGTCTAATCTGTCATTTGATGCCTTTTTGGATATGTTTCCATCTTTTTTTTATGTACATTAATACAATTTTTTACCTGGGGTGCCCTAACTTTCAAGCCCCAATGTATATATAATATATAAAGATATAGGTCTTAAATTTTGTTAATAGTGGTCTTTAAAAAGTTTTAATTAACTTAAGTCTTATTTGACTTGGTGAAGCCTGCAGAAACCCTGGAAAAGTCAGTCAAATAATATTTATTCTGGCAATGAATCGGAATTGAACATTAATGCTTGCAGTCTGAACGTAGCCCAAGAGACCTATGACAAGTCTGGAAGCAGGCTCCAATTAGAGAGATGGTTCACAACAACAGAGAAATAAAAGAAAAATAAAAAAAAGAATCTAACATGATATGTGGGCTTCGGTTTCAAGCAGCCATTGGGGAGTCAGCTGAACAAAGCTTCTTTTGGTCTGATGTGCAGTACACCACGTTAGACTGCACACCATCATAAACATACCGTCCCCCCCACGGTGAAGTGTGTTGGATGGGCAGCAGATCACCTGTGTTGTCCGGGGGTTCCAGGCTTACGTGGGCAAAGGGGAACATGAAAACACAGGGAAATCCTGGAGGAAAACCTGATGCAGTCTGCCAGAAGCTTGTGACATTTGGAAAAGATTTGTTTTCCAGCAAGACACCGAGCTTGAGCGTGAAGCTAGAGATATAACAGGAATGCGTTCAAAACAACACACAAATGTTCAGTAGAGACTTAGATTCCAGGTGTCACTCAAATCCCCAGTTTGCAACTGGACATGGGAAAGGCTGTTTCCCCCTATGGAACCTCAAGGGCTTAAAAGGATAGTTCTGAGATTTTGAAGTGGTGTTGTATGAGGTCCTTATCCATAGGTTATAACTTACAGTAGATGGCGGTTGGCACGCCCCCTGTTTGGAGAAGCAGGCAGGAGTACGGACACGGCAGCTATCACACCAGTTTCTCAATGTACCCGACTTCTAAAATTTTGCATTACGCCAAAAACAATCCAAGCAGTGGTGTCAAAATCTATTTTTAAGCTGGTGCTAAGAACAGGCTTACATGATGCATTTATCTACATTCATATGTTGATAATCAAACAATGCAAACAATATAGTTTAGGAATATTTTGCACACAAAGTTGTCATGTAATGGAGTTTACATTGAGGCTATTTATACTTCAATAAAATATCTCAATGCTATTTTGAGCATATTTCTAAGAATCAGCAGTTACAAACCAGCTTGTTTTTAAGGTAATAAACATTTCTATAACAATATTAGGTAAGTAAGTAGTCTATATGCTCAATGTTCACCTTCCGGGATTGCTCCGTTGCTGCCGGAAATTCCACTGGATTTCACTCATTAAGGCCAGATGTCTGTACCTATGGCTTCTTTGTGTTGGGCTTTCGACCTCTGGTGGATTCATGAGGACTATGGTTACCTGGTCCCCAAAATCTCTGCAGGGTAAATCCAGACAGTAGCTAGACTATCTGTCCAATCTGGGATATGGTTACCTGGTCCCAGATCTCTGCAGGGTAAATCCAGACAGCTAGCTGACATTGTCCAATCTGAGGACTTTTGGTACCTGGTCCTTAGATCTCGGGAGGGTAAATCCAGACAGCTAGCTAGACCATCTGTCCAATCTGAGGGCTAGGGTTACCGTTATTTGCAGAAAGCAACATGCACTGTAAACGCCCAAGCAATTTGATTGGTTTAAAGAAAGCAGCTTTTTCTAGCATCCGGTTAAAGTTGTCTTGGAATAGCCGACCCTCCTCGCAGCGCTGGGAATAGGTCTGGCAAAGCGAGACAAGAACAAAGGAACCCTTTAAAAATAAAGCGTTTTTTATTTGTAATGAAATTAATTTAAAAAACCCCTTCCTCTCTCTTTTTCTTTCCCCCGGGTGTAGGTGCTGCCCCCCCAACTTTTGATTGGCTTCCCCCCCGGAACAAAGGGCCCAAAGGGAAAAAAAGAGACGAGCCTCTTTTTAAAAATCCGGGAAACCAAAAGAATGACCATCAGGATGGGTTTGGGAGCGGGAAACCTCCCGGGGCAAGCCCCCTTTCAATGCCACATCAACTAAAAAATTTTTTGTGTAATTTCAGAATAAAAGGGAAATTACTTGACATTAAAAAAAAAAAAATTGGTCCCCTTTTCAAAATCCGTGAAGTTTCTTGAGGCTTCTTTTAACGCCCAAGATTTTCTGTTTCCCTTTTTTTTAAAACATCATCTGTCCATCTGTAACACTTATTGGGTGTTTTTCCTTACTTTGGATGGTCTTTCATTGGATAGCTCTTAAGAAATGATCCTCATTGGTTTTCCTGGGTGTGGGACACTAACGTTTCTACATGCTGTCATCTCACACATAACGCACACAAAGTCACGTACATACTGTAGTACACTTAATGTTGTCACTCTCGTCTAGACCGTTTAAAGCTGCTAGGGTTTTGGTTACATAAATTAGGTTTTTTTTTATTACTCTGTGAGAAACAGTGTGCTTGTGACACAGTAAAGCCAAGGCGCTTCGAAACACATCTCATTTTCCAACAAACCAAAGGAAGATTAGAACGTGATGAGCAATTACAAGCAAACTGCACAAGCATCTACGTGACAAAAGAGTGCAGCGTGGTGCAACGTTCTAGAACAAATAAATGCAGAAAAACAAATCACATAAATTGGAAAAATTGATTATAACAAAGGAAACGGCTGTGTGCGTGCAAGTGTGTGTGTGTGTGTGCGCGCACATGCATGTGTGTTTGTGTGTTAGGAAACTGGTTGTTTGTGTCAGATAAATCAATGTTATTTCCCCGCCTCACTGGCTGGTTACATTTTAATTAATCCGTTGTATTCAGTGTCTCTTTAAACCTTGTCCAATTAAAACCAAGCACAACAACAGCTCTGTGTCATACACACCTTAGTTTGATTCATTTGGAGCGGACCAGTGAAAGAAATGACACATCCAGTCCTTTGGTTCATGTTCACACCAACTCACAGAAAGAAAGTTGTGGGGATGTCATCAGTTGTCAAAATCTTGATTTAGTTTGAGCTGGGTTTTCTCCATATGTCCACAGTAGATATGGACATGTTGGCATAGATAGAAATGGGAGTAGCTGTAGAATGTGAATCAGCTTTCAACCTTGTGTTACCTGTGTTTTGTAAAGGTGATGTGTGCGGTGTGTTGTAAACGAATGTAAGTTATTGTGTGTGTGTGTGTGTGTGTGTGTGTGTGTGTGTGTGTGGGTGTGTGTGTCGTGTGGTGTGTGTGTGTGTGTGTGACAGAGAGACGGAGGGAGAGCAGGGAAAGTAAGTGCATCTGAACGAATACACTGCGTGTTTTATAGAAAAAAAAAAAAGAATAACGAACAATATGTGGCGCACCGCCACAAATTAGTCTACATGTGGGGAAACACTGCCGTAGGAATTATGATCCCGATATGATATCATCACGATACTTTTGCCATAATACTATATTATTGCTTTTTTAAATATATTGCAATATTCTCCGATATATTGGAATGTATAGCCTGTTTCCCAACTTCCTAATTTTTTAATGATGTCCCCAAAAGGAAATTTTGTCAACATCTGTTTTATCTAAAAAGATGCACTTCATCCACATTCAGATCACTTCAGTTTTATTGCTGCAAAATAGGATTGTCAAGCAGACCAACTGACCAACACAGATATAATAAAAGATCAATACTTGGCGCCTGTGTATCTACATAGTATTGCCACTGAAAATATTGTGATACTGTGCTGTATCGATTTTTTTTTTTTCCCACCATCCCTAGCAGGCGCCTAAATATCTCAGCACACACCAAATGTGTTATGTGTACAGTTTCACTATGGCCCTTGGCAGGTTGAGCAGCACCGTCTTCCAGGGAGTCCCAGAAACTCCTCTGGGTCATGAGGCTATGTTGGCGACTGACCTGAATGAGACCTGGGGTCCCACTGTCCCAACTTGCATAGCTTTAGTTCGTAAGCTGGAAATTCCAGCACACTCTAACTTACCAATAAAAACCGGACTGGACTGGATCAGTGCACAAGAGACCAGCTGACCCAGTATGTCCACTCGTCACTATTTTTACAAGGGTGAAGACACTGCAGCTATCCTCTTGTGGCTCTTTTTGCAACCCCACTTTTTCTAAGTTTGTCCAAAACAATAAAACTAAATAATTCACCTTTCGGGGATATTCTTGGCGTAGCACAAACGTAACAGCTCATCTGACTTGCATGAGAGCAATAGTCCCAAGCTCTGTCAGGTGTGTACTATCTGTCCCCTCCTGAGTTTCTGTTTATATGGTGGAGTTGGATAGAAAACACTGTAGCAGTAGGAACCTGCATGCAAAAAAATTATGTTCGTCAGCGTTGTTGTCTCTAATTAGGTAAAGTAATATATTAGCTTTGTTGACGTGTCACAGCAGGTGAAGCGCAAGTTCTCCAATAAAGTGTTCATGAAACAATGTTAGTGAGCCAGCATGCATATTAGCAAGGCTCTTCAACCTTCCTGACATGCAGAAAAAGTGACAGTTGAAATATCTTACCCAAGTACTGCTAATTAATCAAAAATAGCTCAAAGACTGAGTTAAATTTGAATGCCTTTGTTACTGTGTATGCACATCTGAGTCAGATATCTATGACTCACTCGTCTTCATTTGTATTATTCACAGTGGCCTCGCATTTATTCTGAGATTGTGTCATGATGATAATGACGTTTTTAGTTTTAAATTTCAGGGGGCTTCGGTTGACCGATAATGTACAGTACCAGTCAAAGGTTTGGACTCACTTTCCCATTCACGTAGATAATAAAGTCTGAAACTTTTGACTGGTACTGTAAGGTCTGGTGTCAGCTGGAGCTGCTGAATGTTAGATCTGGATTTGCATTGATGTTATTTCCAGTGACATTTCACCGTTAGCAGGAGGTGTTCAACGGAAAAACAAGACAAAGCAAGGAAAGAAACTCTTGAGAACTTGTTAAAATTGAAAGAGTCTGTGCGACGCCACGAAAAAGGAACAAGAAGCCATATTCATGAGCAAATAGAATGACTTTGTTCTGATAAACTACACCTAAAATATCATTTCTAAACCCTTGAAAAAGTATTTACCTTTTGAGAATGCAACACGAACATGCTCAAACCACATGACTCCCTTATGTTTTTTTTGGCATGCCATTAATGTTTACAGTGTTACATTTCCTGCAGCTCTGAAGTCCACACATTGAATGTATATTTCAGACGGGCTTCAAAGGATCACTTACAAATTCATTGCATCCCTGTGGCTTGACTCAGAGCATCTGAAGCAAGTCGGCCAACACGGTTAACAAAAAAAGGGCACATATATTTATACATGTAGAGTATAAATATGATTAGTTTGATTCCCGTGTGCCCCTTGAGGATGACATCGCCTTGTAGGTCACTGTATGTTGGAGTGCAACATGACCAGTCGGCTGTACACAGAGATCTTTAAAACTAGGGAGTCATAATAGTTAATGCCTCTGTAGCTCACTCTCTTTTTCAGTCACATCCTGAAATGTATCTAAAGAAGGTGGAAAATGCCATAATGTAGGGTCTGTGCATTAAATATAATCGAACAACTGGGGGTTAATTGCATTCTCGCATGGCACATGGTTGAATCAAATTGTTGAATAAACCAACACCATTGTGGTTGATATTCCCTTAACCCTCATGTTGTCCTCGGGTCAAATTGACCCAATTTCCTACATCAATGTTCTTATTAACTACCCAATTGTAATTACCAAAAATAACATGATTGATTCCACACAACGCTCTTTGGCAAGCACAAATCTCTAATTTCATTAATTCTGGGTTTGTCTTATTCAATTTTACAGCATTTGAAAAACAAACTGAAGTGTTTTTGAAATAGTATTGAGTAAAAGTTGACATATTCCAGTCTGTGATTATCCATCAACATCCATTCCTTTAATTTTAGTCTAAATAATTCCTAATTTCTGCTTTTCTAACTCAAACATCAGGTATAATTTCCTGTAAAGGGAGTTCATTGACCATAAATTCAAAAAATAACTGTAAAACTAAAGTTAGTGTTACGTAGTGTTCAATGTAAAACAAAGTGACAAACAATGAAAAAAATAGTCAAAAGTGTTGATAAAAGGGACAAAAACGTAAGAAAAAGTTAAAAACAACGATAAAAAGCGTCAACAAAAGTGTTGATTTTCAATTTTGACGGGAAGACAACACGAGGGTTAAGTGCACAATGAAAAAAGTACTTACTAAAAAAAATAAAAACGGAGATGGAAAGGAACCCTTCATATGCAGTTGACAAGTACAACGGCGGCAGATTCACTTCTCCAAATAGTCTGTCATTGTTAGTGATTTACAAAACAACGGTTTCTTCATTTTAGGAAGAGGTAGACAAGAGCCGCTTCTTAGTTCTACCTCCGGACTGTCAATTTCCACGACTGTAACGACTTCTTCTGCAAACAGATTGATCTGTAGCCCGCTGAAGCTGACCTTAGCTTCATAAATTGGTTGAAAACCCTTACTCCAGCCGACATTTTAATGTTTCCGGCTGACTTTTCTTTAAAGGGGTCCTCTGTAAAGGGTTCCTGCGTATGCACCCGTTTGCTGCTTAGCTTATGTAACTGGACAAGATTAATGCTACATTGTCTGTATTTTTTTTTTAAATAAATGGCTTTTAGGATTACAAATGTGTTGGGCAAATGTAAGACTATCTTGGATTAAAGGTTTGGCTGGAGTTGTTTCAGTGTTGCCTTCCCCAGATCAGTTCAGGAGCAGCTAATGTTAGCCTTTACACTCTGATTAGTGGCATCCAGGATCAGCTTCCACACAGTGGGGAGATACTAGATACACAGCCGATGTACTATCATAAACAGCTTTTTAATCACATAATCTGTAACCCCTATACATAATATATTGTAGTATGAAATGCTGATGGTCTTGAATGTAATGCTGGTTATAATACCATAAGTTTAAAGCTAGTTAGCTGGAAATGCTAGTGTTAGCAGCTGAGATTAAATCAGAACAATACACTGTATAATCCATTCATTACACTGCTGCGTTTGTATTTCTGGTTTTGGAAAGGTCAAAAGAAACCATCCAGACTCTTTCCTTACAGAGAACGTTTCTAACTACAGCCCCGTTCGCACCAGTTCAACATCTAACTAAAATTGAAGAAGTCTCTTGTCCTTCGATTTTCTCAACAACCGTTTGCGGGTGTATTGTCCAGGACCCAAGGAAGTGCAATGTCCAGTGCAAGCCGTATCTATGGGTATATTTATGAGTGGTGCTAGGTACAACTCGCTCACCGTCGCATGCGAAAGTAAATTCTAGCACAGTGGAAAAAAGACATAGCCCTGTCCCAAATAGCTATTTATTAGCCAATGAGGCATATACTCTAGCATTGGTAGAGGATGCAAATTTGATGGCAGGCAAGCAGTGTTGAGTGTGAAGTTGTTCAGATGAGCGTTTTTTCAGAAAGCTCCAAGCAGCAATACCATGTCCCATTTTGTGCAGGCACTGTGGCAATGATGTGCAAATACCAGATCAAAAACAGTCATGTATTTCAGTCATGGCTCATCGGCATCACTGTCAGAGTCCCTGTTTTCCCGTGTAGAATGACAACGGCCACGGAGGAGAAGCTGATTATAGCCTCGGGGCTCATTCTGTCATTATCACTACTCACTACTTCACCATGTAGAGTGGAACGTTGCATTAGGTTGAGCTCAACAGTTTGTGTCTTAATATGGCATTTCAAGTAGCTTGTACAGTGCAATTGATACACCGTTTTGTGTATTCACTATGTAGACACCACACATTACAGCTAGGTTAGTCTATATTGATGACGTTTCATTTCCGGGATTATTCAAGTGCCGCCAGAAATTCCGCCTGATGTCCCTCATTTTGGCTGGATGTCCGTTACCTTCTGAATTATGAGTTTTCTGTGGCATGACTAAAACAACTTGAAATGTACACACGTCCCACCAAAACAAGATCCTTTCCGAGACTGTTTTGCATCGGCACCGTTACTCGGTCGGACGCTTGGTGCCGCCCCAGACGATTGTGATTGGTTTAAAGAAATGCCAATGAACCAGAGCACGTTTTTCTGGAAGGTCTGGCAATGTGAGACTACAGTTAGGTCAGTCTTCGATGCTCAGTGGGTAGTCTCCAAACTTCAGACCAACTTTGCCAGATGTCATCCATTATTGTGAGGCTTTCATTAAATACCTTTTGCGTCATGCACATCTACACACATCAAACTGTCAAGCCCTGTGACGTTAGTATGACACTCTCACTCTGACTCACACTGTTTCCTCTTTATCTTTCAATGTCTTTAGAGATTTTGTAATTTTTTGGGGGGGGGTAAATTGTGTTTCTGTCTACAAATTATTTAGGCTTTTCGGTGGTTGGTCTCTCTTTTCAATCTGAAGATACTTAATTGATTTTGCGGTTTATTTCCTCCTGTCCTTTCAAGTGCCTTCTTGGTTTTTAAAAGCTTCTCTGTGAAGCAGCAGTCGCTGTCTTTTCAGCCATCACAGAAGATAAAAAACCAAAAGCCCCATCCTTTTAGTCCTTCAGATGTGTGGTATATGAATGTGGATGGTAAGTTTTGCCTTTTTTCCCCTAACCTTCTTTTGATCTACTAAGCAGGATGTTGGCCGCTTAAAACTACAATTAAATTGCGTTGTGACTGCTAAGACCGACATCTGTTGGAAATACCAATGAATAGATGGATGGATGTTCAAAGAAAAAAAGCTCTATGAAGCCCTCCTCGGCACTATCAATAAAACACATTGGCTGGAAAACATGATTTGAATACCAATTTAAAAAGCTATAATATGTTGTTCCCTCCTGAAGCGCAGCGGAAATGAAAAACACTTTCCCCGTTGATTTTGTGTCATGAGACGATTTTGATGAAGATGTGGAGAGAGAAATGTTGAAACAGCTTTTGATTTGATTGTAGACGTTTTGCCACTACTGGACCGTAGGAGCCAAGCATTGCAGTTTTAGTCAATATTTAAAGAACAACATCTATTATTTCAAGACTTCTCATATTTTTTGTTGTCGTAATTCTATATCAGTGTACTTATTTTGATTGACAGCTGGGCCACTGATGTTCAAATCAGCCCCACCATAATAACTGTGGGTGTGGCATAATTAATAGAGGGTAGTTGGAAACACAGTGGAATTTTTGGAGTCTTAGCTCTAGTGGAGACCAAACAGTTTTTAATCATCTTTTTTCATCTTATTTCAATATCATTTAAGAATCCATCAATATTATTTACTTTCCCTTATTCACACACATGCTACACTAACCTACAACGTTTTGGGAGAATCCTAACATTTCTATGGGTAGGATATTTAAGTTTAATTTGAGTTTAATTATTACTTTTAAAATGACGTACGCATTTAATTAAAAAAATGAATCTCCACCACTTGGAGCACTGGCCTTTCCCACTGGAATTAAACTTTAACCCTTGTGTTGTCTTCCTGTTAACCATGAACTTGTCCTTCCAGGTCAAAATTTGAAAATGATTTAGTTTTTCTGATTTATTTGTCACTTTTTTCATGCTTTTGGCGCTTTTTTTAATAATAGGTTTTACACTTGTTTTAGGAATTCATAGTCAACAAACCTCAATTATATAAAATTATACATACGTTTTTAGTTAAAAAGGAAGAAAGTATGAATTATTTTGACTAATATTTAAGATCTGAGGATGTTGTGTGGTTCAAAGATGGGTATATGTCCAAGTTTAGTCCGGATACTGTTTTGAAACCATTAACAAACATAATTAAGATTCTATACCATAAGATTAAATTAAACACCAAAAAAATTCATTAAAAGTAATGATTAATTTTACTTGAAGAAATTTGTATGGAATCATCCATTTTATTTTGGGGTAATTTGGTTGAATGAAATCCATATTTCTGATATGAAACACTTTGAAACGGGTCGGTTTGACCCAGGGACAACACAAAGGTTAAATACACACTGCCCCATAAAGTCCACAACACTAAATACAATAAAACCACTGTACTGGAATGTTACACCCGGGACCAAGTGTAGAAAGTGGCTAAAAAAAAAAAAAAAAAGATACGCACACTTGTTCATGCATAACTCAGGCCATGCATACACGTTTTTCTGGAGTCAGTTACAGGTGATACGATCAGGGGGATTTATAAAAAAAATAAGGTGAGGATGGAATGGAAATAATAAAGCATCATTTAGGTTGGGTGACAATCAAAAGCACTCAAAAAACTTCATTTCACTTGGTCCTTTACGTTGAAGCACTTTGAAAAGACTATGAATCGTCACTAATTATCTCCCATTTTTGATGATGTTGATTGAGATATCATTGATCACAGGTACATGTCCCGAGTTAATTATATTGGCACTGTTAATAGCCATAGCCCTGTGTAATTACAGCTGCTCTGGCATGGTTGGAGAGCTTCGGCGATTTGATACAAGGGGTAAAAACTGCCTTGCTGTTTCTTTCATTGACAGATCCAATGAGTGGTGGATCAGCCGGAGTGTTGATGTGTCAGTTGTTAATTAAGGGCAGTGGTAATAAGGACTCAAGTCCCGGTCTGGTTCAAGTGCAGAGCACCACTCCGTTCGGTCATTGCCATCAGTTAGAGATGGGTGAAGTCAGCTGCAAAGAATATCCTGTTTGTTGTAAGATATGAAATTAACTGCCAACTATTTTGAGAATCGGTTTGAGTAGTTTTTTAAGGACAAAAGTCGAATCTCTGATCACAGCTTCTTGAATGGGAATTTTTTCTGGTTTCTTTTACTCCTCTGTGGCAGTGAACTGAATGTCTTTGAGTTGTCCACAACTCAAAGACAAGACATCTTGGGAAAAAAACATTTTTGAAAAAAACAAAATGTAAATGTATTTATATAGCGCTTTTCCAGTCTTAACAACTGCTCAAAGCGCTTTTAGATCTACAGGAAACATTCACCATTCACACACATTCATACACTGTGGCCGGGGCTGCCGTACAAGGTGCCACCTGCTCATCAGATAAACATTCACACACATTCACACTCCGATGCACAGCACCGGGGGCAACTCGGGGTTCAGTGTCTTGCCCAAGGACACTTCGACAATGACTGCAGGGGCGGGGAATCTACCACCGAGCCACAGCCGCCCCAAAAAGGTTGGCCTTTTTTTTTTTTACAATTTTCTGACATTTTATAGACAAAACAACTATACAATCGACAATGAAAATGACAGTTATTTTCAGCCCTATTGAGGTGAGCCACTTTATTGGACAGGCTATTCTCTTACTCTTCAAGCCATGCAGCATGTTTAATAGATCAACGCTTTACCTCCTGTGGTTCTCCAGGTATTTGAAGTAGCATGAAGCCCCTGGTAATCATGTACCCACTTAAAGAATTCACACTTAAACACATGCAGGCACCAACTATTCCAGATTCTTCTAATACTTAACGCGTGGCGTCCTAAATAATTCAGTCAGCATTAGGAGGAATCAAAGTGTGCCTTATGGCGTTCTGTTTATTTAAGTCTATGTTTATCTAAGGGTATGAAAGGACAAATGGAATTGGATCTAAATTTCTCACTGCATACTAAGCAGCAAATACCTTGCAGAATATGAACATCCATATCCACATCCATACTTCCATACTCTTAATTTATGAGAGTAAATAATATAACTCTTAACTTAATTATATCGGGGGGTCTTTTGGCTTAAGGGAAAAATTAGCAGTCAACTACAGTGTACATGACCTATCTTTTACAAAGAGGGTGGGTTGCCATAGTGGGGATCAGAGGAATGTTTTCACGCATTTTACCAACCCCATCATATCCGTGCAATTGGTTTTCTAAAAATGTTCTGACAAGAAGAAGCATAAAATGTTCTCTTTAGATCCTAACTGTACCCTGAAAGGACTTTAATACATTTGAATATTACTTTAAAGTTTAAAAACAAAAATTGGCTATAGCATTACAGCAAACAGCTCATGCAGCAGAATCCCAGCCAAAGAACCGCACTTGATAACCTGCTTGCATACACACATTGGTTTTGTTATGACTGACCTCAGGGAGTGTAGATAATGAGAATTTCCATGTCGGGTTTAACAATTCCTTTAATGGAAAGTCCTGCATGGGTAGATGGGCTACTTGCTAAGGCTGAAACAGTCCAGTGGACAATGTTTTGTTGTGGCTGGGTTAGTTGTCTTCAGGGGGTGATTTTATATTAGGCTTCACACTGATTAGCTGGAATGTTGGTAACACAAAGTTCGGGTTATGTGTTTGCTTGTCAGAGGTTTGATTCAGGTTAATTCGCCCACACCTTAAAGGTACAATATGTAACATTTCTGCATTAAAAGAACAAAAAAACTATACCTATATTCCATATTTTGTTAGGTTGTGTACTTATACTTTCGTAAATGCTTTCAGCCTTGTTCAAAACCATAGAAATCTGTTTATTTTATTTTAATGACACGAGACGTTTCATTTCGTCAACCTTCGACCCCCCTGGTTCCTCTAACTTCAGTCAAAACACAGGAACCCAGATGATATGTTCAGAATAACAAAATAATCCACATCTGTAGTACAGCTTGCTTTCTGCCACACAGCATCATGTTGTCATTGATTACATGTCAATTTATTATTTTAGTAATTCAGGACAATGCACATTGATGGACCTGCACAACAGTACACGTAAATGTGCCAGATTTGTAGCCCAAGGGCTAATTTCCATCCGCAGCACAATTACAACACAGTAATACCGCATGGACCTTATGTATTGATATATTTCAAAATTGATTGATCCAACTTCCTCGGTGGGGAACGTTATAAGGGTACAACGTCGTTGAACACGTTCATGAACTTATTTTAGGTATATTTGTTTTGACCAAGGTAAAGTTTATATTAAACAGCCTTTGTCTAATTTATCCAGGTTTTTCCTGCCTCACTCTCCGCCGCTACGGGACTTCACTCTGGATGAAAAGGGGACAACAGCCCCAGGGACACGACACACCCACAGTTAGCCAGCATCCTGCCCTTATTATTACCTTACTGCAGTTCAAACCCAGCCAGCACAAACTCCAGCACCAGGTGCCCAACGGCAGGAACAGAAAATGTCATGTTCTGTTGGGAAAACAGACCATTTGGCCCCAGGCACCCGAGTCTGGCCGGCCATGATGTTGTGCTAAATTTCTCCTCCCCTTAGTGTTTAGCATTCTTCTTTACTTGACTTTTCTAGTGTTCATTTTGTCGCTTAGTTTTAATCATATTCATTCATTCATTCAAATATCTGTTTTTGTTAGTCAAGTTTTAGTCGACTAAAGGTCTCAGCATTTTATTCTAGTTTTAGTCAAAAGAGAACTGAAGGTATCTTAGTCAAGTTTTAGTCAAAACATCTGTGAAACAGATGAGATAAGCCATCCCACTGGTACAGGTGTATCCTCGGCTGTTACACTCGCCGGCCCTGAAGATAATTGGCGGCCAGTCCCAGCCGGGACGTGAGTCTCTCAGTGGTGTTGGGTAGCGTTACTACAAACCCTTTTCCCCCGGTGCTGAAAACATCCCAAAAGTGACACTGACTGAAATACATTGTGATATTGTGGTTTTAACTGGTCAACTCACGTTAGCTAGCAAACGTTACCAATACAAATTGAATCATGAAAACATAATTATGTAGAATTATTATGTGGACATGAATAAACGTAGCATGGAAACTGAAACTGTAATGGGTGAACCCAACCGTGAACAAATATATTTTAATCGGCAATTGTGTCAAACAATGAAAACTACAACTCCCATAATGCTGCGTCACGACATCATGAAAAGTCTGTTTCCATCAATTGTTTTGATGGAGACACCCCTAGAAGCAGAGAATTACATAATGTATGTTTAAGGGATGCACTACTAGTGGTCAAAAACTCCACAAGGTACCTTCTAATACAATCCTTTTTCTCCTCTCATATGCTATTTTGATGCGTAAAGCTACTGCTAATATTAAACCATAACTTCCTGCATGTGCTTCACAATATATGAATTTTGATGCAAAGGCCAAAACTGTTGACCGTAACATTCAGTTTCAGCAAACTTAATCAAAACTTGACTGAATATTGTTCTTCAGAAAATGCAAAGGCCAAAACTGTACCATTCAGTTTCAGAAAACTTAACCAAAACTTAGACTAAATATAATTTTTCATGAATTGTATTTCCTGCCTGTTGACAGGGAGTCGCTCTGAAACATTTATAACAGGAGGTTGTTTTGAGTAAAGCATATTCCCTTGGCTGTGGTATGGACACAGAGGACAGCTCATCCATCATTGGTTCTCATCACAGCTGCTCACAGCATGTGTAAATATGCATTATCTTGTTCAATATTTCCCTATTTTTTTGACCAGTGCCAGCCAGGGTTTAGAAATTAGTGAGGTTCAGAGTTATTTTTTTTCCTCATGAAGCTTATTATTCTATTTCTGGACGAGCAAAATTCAGTCCAAAATGACACTAAGAAACACAATCCAAGTTATTACACTACACATAAACCCATTACCAATAATTAAATATAAACAGAGGGGCAAAGAAGACCTTTATCAAAGCTGAACAATTTCTCACAATCAATGCTGGAAAGTAACTAAGTAGAATTTTGTGGTACTTTTTTAAACTTCTACTTTGCTACATTTGTACCTTTAACACCACTACATTCACTTATAGTTACTTTTTACATGAAACATGACAACACTATATGCTTGAATGATATGATGCTCATATTTTTTTAATTTCTTTGACATATTCTACAGATAAGCTGTAGCTGTTGAAACTAAAGTGAAAGGTGTTGCTGGTATGATGCCAATATTAACAGTCTGTCATTTTTGCTGAGAACCGCGCACAACACGGGGAAAATATAGGCTCAAAGACGAATCTCTAGAGGACGCCGCGCTGCAGGGCGCCGCTCACACGGACACGTGGCTGCTCTGTCCTGTTTACATCTTTGAAAGCGATTTCACTCTATTCAGATGCTTTCAGATGATTTTTTAGGGGAAATAATTACTGAGGTCCAGGACGTCATTTATCTCATAGCTGGCTCCAGCCATGTTTGGGCTTGTTTTCTCAGACTGTTTACTCCTTGAGGGATTTTCTGTGCTGCGAAACCACGTAAACAAGAAAGAAGAAACAGTGTTTTACTGTGTGTTAGCTACCACTTATTGGATGTAAAGCTTCATGGGATTTCACATCAGAACCTCAGTAGGAACCTTGTTAGCACTCAGAGCAGATGCCTACTACAATCAGACACTTTACAAATAAGCAGCTCAATTTCTGTTCTCCACACACGCACACTGGAGGCCCAGCAGGAGTACTTTATGACACCGAAGACACGCAATAGGCCCTCGTGAGACCGAAAGCTTAACTTTTTCAGTCTAGTAGTAAAGTAGTTTGCTGACAGGTACACATCTGTTGCAATTTCCCTTGAAACAAAGGTCCAGTGGCGTTTTGCCAGGATGTTACAGGATTTACAATTACAGTAATGTGTCTTACAATGCTGGCTAGTTAAGATTCATAATATAATGTTTAATCACAACTTGAATGGCATACATATTTGGCCATTTCCAATAAGGACCAATATTTTTATTTTATTTTGAACTATTTGAATTCTTCTCTTTTGTGTAAGACACTGTAGCAAACTAAAGTTATACTGCAGCCGTTGTGCATAATCTTCAAACCATAAAAGAGGATAAAACTTTGCTTGGACATATTTGCTAAAACAGCGTCAAGCCTCTGGGTGAGCGTTTGCTCTTGCAGTGGATGACTGACATCTTGTGGTCGATGTTGCTAGGATGCATGCTGTCCAATTTAGGTGGTGCTTTACTGATTTGACCATTTTTTCCCTTTTTTTTTAACAAGGCCATACAGTGATTGCCATCAAGCTGTCTGTCCTTTTTACAACATTCAACATGGACATGTTATGCTGTTACCGTTGAATTCCGCTATGAAAGTAGACGCTACACTTGGAACGTGGATGCTAGTTATCCTAGCTTGCTATCATTAGCACCGACTCCTGTGTCTCTCTCTTATGAGTCCAGTAATTGTAATGCCATGACCAGCAATAGGTAGTCCTGGAACTTCAGCCTTATTACTTTGTGATTTGAACTATGACACAAAGTAACATCGCAGAGTAACATCACTGTTTGCATCACAGTTTCTGAGGCATTATGTTTTCAGGAGTTGTCCCATTATCGCAAATGTGATACCTCAGGAACGCATTGATGGAATTTCTGTAGATTTGGCACACACATCTACTTGGACTCAAGGATGAACATATTATATTTTTGCAGTCCTCACCAAAATTCCCACTCTAATGATGGCCAAATTTCACATAAATGTCCAATAGGCTAAAATAAAAACGGGATGACAATGTTGATCCAAAGGTTCATAGGTCAACTTCACTGTGACATCATAATGTTCTGCAAAAAACGGCTTTTCTTGCTATTATTCCACGCCATAAACCAGGAACAAAAGAGGAGACTGTGACCATATTTGGTCAGATACTGAATCGGTGACCCTAATCTGGGATGCCCACCTTGAAACTGTGGTGATTTTATAGACATTCTGTGCTGCGGGGTTGAAGATGTGTGTGATGCAGCCAGGTTTTTCAATTTGTAGCAACATCCATATTTGAAGCAGTGTCTACTGGCAAGGCTATTATGTTGTGTCCGTGTCCTGTTCCTCTGGTAGTCCAACATAAGCTCATCGGTTTTGTAGATTTTGGGCTTCAGGTGATTGTTGTTGCAACATGTGAAGTCGCTCTCTGTCAATCCTCTATCTTTTGATAGTCAAAAAATGAAAAGAAGTGCAAGGATATATATAAATACTCTAATCTCTCAACAAGACGTTTTAATTTAACTTTAAAGATACATTTTGATTGCTTAAAGTGGTTGTATGTAACTTTCAGTTTCAGAGAAGTCATATAGTCACAATAAATATTTCCTCAGACAGAAAATGATTATTTTACAGTATTTTAAGTGGTACGTACAGTAGTGTTAGCCTACTAACACTACCGTGTTGGATGTATCATGAGCTAAACCGGGTATCACTGTCACTAGCCAAAACATTAAGAGTTTGTTGTAGCAACCAACGTTATAGTAACTGAAATTAATATAGCATATTTCATGAAACCCAAGGACGCTTTACACAAGTACGGGGGGAGAAGGGTAAAGAAAAGAGTAGGCCAACACAAACCCAGACTAAAACGTCTGCGCTAAATGGAAGGGCGGACGTGATTTAATGTCTGCTACTGACGTACAACCATTGCGCATTGTAAAGGTATTTTATGAATGAAATAGACATATTACATACTTGAGGGCTAGTTTTGGGACATTTACAATCCCATAATTGTCTCCATCTTTTGAAAGCCTGACCGAAGTTGACTTGCGCTTTTGTCCGTTGTCTTTCACTTTCCCTTTTAGCTTTAATTGGTTGTTTTTGGTTTAATTGCGCTCCTTTCTGTGACGGCCCGGCCCCAGTATCAGCCATAACTACAACAGATAAATTCTAAAATAACCATTAAAATACAATTAGGCCTAGCCTTGGATGTGCAAACCCAGGCTTTTCCGGTGTTCAGACGAAATCTGTGACCCATCAGAATGTGTGCTCTGTAGCGCCGTCTAGCTGCCGCGGCTCATTTTGTGATGTTGCGGGAAAAATCGGACCCGAGCAACGGCGCTAATAAAAACAACGTTGAAATAGCGTTCTTTTCACTGTCTTGTTTGCTGTTACAGGTCATTAATGACCATTATATGAGAAATGACTTCAGAAACACTAAAAAGTTACATGTAGTCTCTCTAATTAAAGGTGCCCTGCCACACAAAACTCTTTTTACTTGCATTTTTTGAAATACTGTATGCTAGGTCCATATGTGTTTGTTTAATGTTGTGGATGTGAAAATGAACTGCTCCCTCCTCTGTCAGCTCTAGCTACTGAAAAGAAATCAGAGGAGAAATCAGACCAATTACAACAGCTGGTCAGGCTAATGTCATGATTCCTGAGCTCATTATTATTCATGAGCTCGCCCAGCTCTGGGTAAAGGATACTGATAGCCAGGCTCTCATTGGCTAGCTGTCAGCCAATCAGAGTCAAGCAGCTTAGCTTGTTTAATATCAATGAGAACTGGCACAAATGGCTCTTCCTGCAGGCTTTCTGTACCACACTAGAATGGCTTGACACAAGGTAACCAAGGCATTTTTTCCACAAATGGTAGAACTTCAGACATTACCTCAAAGTAATGACATACGTGTGGCAGGACACCTTTAAGATTCATGATAATGCTTTTGAAGATAAAAAAAAATTTACCATATGATGTCTGAAAAGAGTACAGCTCCAGCGTCAAAAGGTACAATTCTACTCTTGAGTGTAGTTATCAAAGAGCTCTGGATTTTTCAGCTGATCTGATATTCTTTCTGGCCAGAAGTGTGCTCCTCCAATCTGTATGCTGCTGTTTTCTGCCAGTGTTTTTTTTACGCCAGTTCATTGCCTTTTGATAAAGAACATTATCGCTGCGTCCCCTTCTCTCAAACCTCAAAGGACATGGCGGAGGGAGGTTTGATGAAAGAGATAGAGGAACGGATGTTTTATGTCGAGTGAGACCAACAGGGTAAAGACTTGAAACTCTCTTGCGACTGCCTGGGCTTAGGTTTTCACCAACGTGCATCTCTCCTTCTAAATTATTTATAGCTGTCTTCCTTTTCTTTTCTCTCTCAGGCTCTCACACACAGATTTAAAGATTGAGGGAGGGAACTTTCCCTGTACTTGTACTCCTATTCCTTTTGGAAGTGCGTCAATCTTGAGAAGTTTGGAGGGAATGGGAACCGCAGCACCTAATTAATTGAAGAAATCTAGGTGGAACCTCTCCCAGCCTTCTCCAGCTCAGCAGGTTTCTTGGCAGCCACAGAATCAGCAGGTTGTCCAACACGAAAACTTCTTTTCCTCTTCTGCTCACTGAGAGGCTAATTGATCTAATCGTATTTCTCTTCTTCATATTTCATTTTTTTGTTTACTTTCCACTCTTGGTTCCCTCACATAGCTGCACACATCAAATGGCCTTCCAACACTGTGACAGTTTCTAATTAATCTCCCTGAGAAAAACCTGAGGCGTTTTTCAGTAATGATGATTGTTTGGAGAGCCATCGCAGATGGAAAGCAACCAAGGAAGAAGATATCGTAGAAAGACGATATCACAAACCCATTTCCCACGAGCCAAGCCTTCAATAGATAGCTTTGTAACTAGGAAATTATTTAATGAAACGGTAAAAAGGTAGACAGAGCAATAGGTATCCATAACATGTACACCATGCAGATGTGTAGTTATCATCCATTAATGTGTTTTTAAAGTTATATTTCTGTCAGCTAAAATTTGATAAACATCACATTGCTTGCTGGAACCTTCATTTATATGACATTCAGTTTATTGCTAGTTCCTGAACACTTGAGATGATTGGCAATTACCGGAGCAGAAATAAACAGAGGAAAGGATTGACATTTAAGGAACCTCATATCAAGCAGTTTTTTTTATCATGAGACGGTACTACTCAGCCTGTGAAAAGTTGTTATAATGTCTTCTGTGGATCTGGAGGATTATTGTCATGTTATATCCGCTTAGGATGTCATCAGAGTTTTCTTGGGTGAGGCTTGGAGTCTTTAAATGTTTACCAGAACATGAGTGAGATACCATATACAGTATACCAGTATAATACCATGCTGGAGTATTTGCCTTCAGGCATTAAGAATGGCTGTGATGTACCTTGCATATTTTGGTGCATTATATTGGACAAATGTAGAACTTCATTCAGTGTCTTTCTTGAACAATTCTCAATCAATGGCTAAGGGCACTTTTTTAAAACTTCCTTCCACCTAAATATATTTTCAAGGTGCAGACAATGTCAGACAATGGTGGAAAAGGTTTTCTGACAAAACTAGCAACTGTTTGTTAGAGGCTGGGCCTAGAGAACTGGGTCATTTGTCATGTGGCCCAGTAGATTTCTGTTGGCACAGCCTGGTACCTACTGCAGGGCCTAGTGACAAGTCAGAAAATCATTTAACATGAATACTGGGCTTTCCATACGAACGCTACTTTTAGCTGTGTATTGTTCATCAGTTTGCCCCTGGTTAATTGTAGAAATCTAGACGCATCCTAGAAGAAGCAAATGCATTTTGCAGCTAGGGTCAGTCTAGCAAATCTCCGTTGGCTTGGGAGCTGATTCTGATCAGGCCAATCACATGGTGTATAGAGTCAGTGGGCGGACTTAACATAAGGATGGCAGAGCTGCGACCGTTCCGCGTGAATTCCATGGCTGTCGCTGCTGGCAAACCCCGGCCTTTTGAATCGGCGACTCTGGAAGACTTGGAGTTAATTCTTTAAAAAGGAAGATGTGTTTGTAGTTTTGCCGACCGGCTACAATAAAGGTTTAATCTATCAATCAGTGTTATAGAAGGGTTTATACTGGACTAGTCTCCCATTGCCAGACCTGTCTCCACAGCGTGGTGGAGTAAGGTCTGGCTACACCACGGACATTATGGGATAGGCCAGTACCCTAATCCCAATCGTTTTAGTTCCAGACGCAGCAACCCTGGCTCTGCAAAAAGTCTCGGGATGGAACTTGTTTTGGTAAAACATTTGCAGCCTGCAACGTCCCAGTTAGAGAGTAAATGCCGTAAAGATATTCTTAGATAGATAAGTCATTCCCCAAAAGAGCTAAGCAGGCCTGCCTTGTTGCACGATCCAAAAATGTCTTCAGAACTTTCTAGCTCAAAGTTTTTCTTGTTTCCCGTTGCAAAGGGAGTTTTAGAATTGCAACAGACAGAGAGCTGAAGGTGATTCGGTGGCGGATGCATTGCTCGTCTTTTAATTACTGATAAATACTGCCCCACACTATTATGCCAATCAGAAGTTACAGAAGAGATTAACTACCACCTGGCCACAGACAAAACTCTTGCCCAAAAATGTGGTAATTATTATCACTGTGAGAGCCACAGGAAGGCTGCTTCCTGCAGCTCTGCAGATTTGTTCAGACACAACAGAGGTTAGAAGGAGGAAAAACAGTCAGAGCTACAACAAAAGAGAGTGGAGGAGAGGAAGAGAGAGCCCAGTGAACCCCATTAACACTAAACACAAAGTACAGCCAGGCTGATGGGATTGTCGGTAGTTTTGTAGGTAGTTGGTCATAAAATCCGATTTAAAGATTGTGTGAAAAGTCAGGGATAACCAATTATTCCAATTCATGACCATGAATGAATGTGCAAAGATTAGATGGCAATCCATTTAGTGGCCAAATGGTGAAACAACTGACTGACGTTACCATCCTTCTAATAAAAGTAAAATAAGAAGCAGGCATCAGCTTTACACAAAGGAACAATATGAGTATGCTCCATGTTTCAGAATGAGGCTCAATTTTGGTTGAAATAAAATAGTTTTTCTATGTTTGAGCGGTCTGATTATTTTCATGCTTATAATGCACATTGTTTGACTGAAAGTAGTGCTCTGTCCTCCCAGTTTTACAAAATAATTTAGCGTTTCTAGTTATTGTTGAAGCGATTGAAAGGATTATACAGGATACCTAGATTGATATTGATGACAGAGAGGTATCAAAGGAGACAAATGGCGTGTGTCATTTTGGGTCGAATTACCTCTTGTGCAAGTTGTTGCAACACATTGTATCTTTTTTGTTTCTTTCCCTGCTTATGATTGTTTAAAAAAAAAAAAGTTTTCTCATCGGAGGTATGTATGGCGCAGTTTAGTGTGTGTGTGTGTGTGTGTGTGTGTGTGTGTGTGTTTGTGTGTGTGTGTGTGTGTGTGGTGTCCTTCTTCACACAGTGCCATCATATGCCCATCAGGGTCAGACTGTTGCTTGGCAACAATGGCCAATGGACACATTAAAGTGTTGCTGTTCACTGGTACTTCTCCTCTCTCTCTCGTCTCCTCTCTCTCTCTCTCTCCTCTCTCCTCTCTCTTCTCTCCTCTCTCTCTCTCCTCTCTCTCCTCTCCTCTCTCCTCTCTCTCTCTCCATGCTGTCTGTTATCGTCCTCTTTCACATACCATCACTGTCTGTCTCTCACACGCTGCTAGTCGCCCTCTCTGTTCCAGTTCAGTTTGAAATCAGTGATAATAATGTTGTTTTGGATCCGCTGGGTGTGTTAAGAGGTGTGTTGTCGCCATGATAACTTCTGAAGCGATAATATGTCAGGGCTTTGTATCTGTCAGCACAATTTTGAGTTCTTTTTTGAAGTGTTTCATCTTGTTCTCCCACTTGGACGACGACCTGTGGTTGCTGCGTCCATTTCAAAACGAGATGGAAACTGTAAAATGGCAGGTGCTGCGTTATATTTTCCTAATACATTTCCTTTCCTCCTTACCTCTGCTGCTTCTACAACAAAAGCAGGAGGACAAACTGACACATCCAAAACTGGAGGAATAGGAAGTACAAATGTCTTCATCTGTTAACGCTAAATGTTCTCTGTCCTCCTTGGCACTTCAGAGAGAATTATACTAAACACAAATAGCTACCTTACAGATTGCCCTTGCTCGGCTTTTGTGTTTTATAAGGTGGTGAACTCTATTGAAAGATGCTACAACTTGATGAATGCAAAATGTGGCAGCATGAATGCGTTTTTTTAATCATTTGATTCTCTTCTAGCTCTTAGTTAACCATTTAAATTGACATTATAGTTACATTATAGGAAAAGCTATTGTTAATCTTGTTTGTTTGACCCATCCGGCACCCCTAACCTGCCCCCTTATGGAACTCGGGTGCTTAAGTGTCGTGTAAATAATAACCTTAATATCATATATAATATTTTGGACCAAATACCTCAATATCGATACCGCAAAGATATTGCAGTGTTGACTATTGGTGCTTTCACAAAATATCTACCCAATGAGAATTTTCGATAAATAATCATCAATAATGTAGATATATTGACTAAGTGGGTAAGGGCAAATAATAGAACAGTTACAGTCTGGTAAGTTCAGAAAATGACATCACTACTGTAATGCAGCCTTTAAAACCAGGAAAATACACCACTAATGCCTTATTATGATATAATGATATCCAAAATCTAAGACGATATCTAGTCTCATATCAATATATCGATAATATCGATATATTGCCCAGTTCTACCTATATGTGTCTGTCTGTGCGTGCGTGCGTCACTCTCCATGTCCGTCTGTTGGTCTCTCTCCGTGTCTCGCTGTGAGAAGTCAAGACAGACCAAATCACCATGAACCTAGGTGTTTTATTTTAAATGTGTTTAATTTTTGTAAAATATCCGGCCGGACTGTAGTTTTCCTGTATGTCGTTACCAGCCTGGCCGCACACACAAACCAAGTCAACATGGTCCCCCCAAAGAAATGTTTCAAACTTTGCACTTGTCCCTCAGTAGAAATGCCTTAAGTTTATCTGCTCCCTTGCTTCAGATTTTTTTTTTTTTGTTACACATATTTAGATATGTGAATATCTATATCCATCATCCATCATTAGTGGGAGCACAGGATGTCCTGTCAGCTCTGTCTACTTCTGATCTCTTTTATCTTTGTATCAGTCTTTTTGGATAGGACATTTTCTCTCATTCCCTCCCTTCCCTTGTCTCTTGATCTCTGCAGTGATAACTAAAAACAGTTTCTCATTATTCCTGTGCTTACTATATTATGTTTTTATCTCTTTGTTATGGTTGTGTTGCTCTGATGCTGCATTACTTATTTTTTATTGTCATTCAGCCCTGATTTGCAAGAGTTGCAGCCGTCCTGCAGTATTCTGTGAATTTGTTCAGACATGTGGAGCATAGAAACCATTAGGCACTAATTTTGTCAGTGCTAGATTACGCTGACATCATTTACAGAGATGCCAGTGCTTCCACTCTCAAACCCCTGGACTCGGTTTATCACTCTGCCCTCAGATCCATTACGGGAGATCACTATGACACCCACCACTGTGCTCTGTGTAACACAGCTGGTTGGACCTCTCTGGCACAAAGGCATGTCTTTTCATCCATAAAACTCTCAGACTGTCACCACCATGTATAGCATTTGCACGTTTTAAGATTGTAATTTAATATCACTTCACTTCTGTGTGTGATTGTTTTCATTAAGGGTTATTTACTTGTTTTGTGCTTCATGTTTTATGCATCTTACATCTCGGCTTCATTGAAAATGAGGGAAACCTCAATGATTTCCAAGATTTTTCAACAAAGGTTATGACTGATAATTAGCTTTCTTTCTGTTTGATAATCTCTCATATCCATACATGCATACAGGCATCCAAAAAAACTGTAACCCTAATCCCACCAAAAAACAAATGGAAAAACAAGTAAGCCTTATCCCACCAACCAACCAAGGAAAAATGTAGCCACGATATCCCCAACAAACCAAAAAAAAACAAAAAAACTCTGCCCTTGACTCACCCAACTAACCAACAAAAATAAACAAAATTCTAATATCTCCAACAACCGTCCGACCAACCAACCATAAGATTAAAAAACAGTCCAGCTGAAGCTCAGACGTGTAGCTAATAACGTTAAGGATGTTCCATACAATGCCAGTAATCATGTAAGTAAGCCAGCATGCACTATACCAAATACTGGAGCTGGCACACCATTAAATGCATCAAATATTAATGTCACAAGCTACACCTGTATTTGCCAGAATGAACACGTACATCATCTGATTAGCCTCATGTGGAGGAGCAGACTAGCAGAATGTCCTCCCCATTGAGTATTTCCCTTGTTTGCTACTCATGTGTTTTCTTTTCTTCTGGTAGGTACATAATGAGATTACTGCTGGTAGATATTATATTATATTGCATAAATCATTCTTGGTCACGGCCACATTAAGCCATGACTTAACCAAATGAGTTCATTAAATGAATTGCAAATTTAGATTGACTTTTAAGTTGAAAGGATTGGCTTGAAAGTCAGTTTAATTATTATTGAATTTAATGTTTTCAGAGTCGGGCATAACAGAATCATAAACTAATGACTACTGAATGTTTAGGGCTTTTAAAACCGTAGTTAAGAGGAGTAGAAATTCACAAGCCTCCGTTCTAATGGCGTGTTTACCTTGGACAGCAAGATGGAGAAAATGGAACACAAAAGGCCCCAAAAAACGTTTGAGTTAAGGACAATACATGACCTTGAAGTTAACAAATGGCCCTTCAGAAACAGCATGGACCAAGCTTTGTTCAGCTGCTGTTCCATTCAGTGGATGGACGTAGGACTGCTTTGTGGTCACAATAATTAGTAAATATTCATGCCAGGTTGAAATAATTAGTTGGCAACTTGTTTTTTGGCTCCGTCATTGGACAGTCGATCAGTCTTGCGAGTGAGTTTCTGTCTCTGGTATTTCTCTCGGCATGACTCTGAAAACACAATCTGGGTTCACCTGATTACTTACAGTATTGTATTTTTAGGTGGTAGACCTTTGCTGACCTGTACTATAGAGCTCAATAGTGTGTGGTCCAGAAGTGAAAATCCCATTCATTTTCCCCATTATGATTTTGAGTATCAGCCATAATGTCTAAACCACCCAAGGTAAAGTCACCACAAGCTACAAAATTGTAAAAACAAAGGTTTATGCCTCTGTAGAAGCTACAAGTACATGTGAAATCAACCTTGTTTTAAGAATTATACTCATGATATCGCAAATACTGCCACAATCCTAAGCCTAACAGTGATGGTCTTTGATAGGTTGAGGTCGCTGTTACCGTGGAAATGGTTCCCAAGCCCACGGACGGCTACAGCGAGCTGCTACCACTGAAGTCTATGATCGCTAATGTACAATCAATCAAATGTTCTATGGCAGGGGTCTTCAACAGGGGGTCCGCGGACCTGCATGGGGGTCGCGAAAGTTTTGGTTGATTAGACTTTTTTTATATTCCCCCCCCCCCTGCAATTTTTTCCACTAATTGAAATGTCTTTAAAAACACATTAACATGAATTCAACACACTGTAGTAAACAGATAAATGGAGGCAGAAGATGTCTTTCAGTCATCAATGCACACATGGCACTATAGGACCAGTTTGATATAACACAATGTTATACAATATATATAATTAGGGGGTCCCCGCTCCATCGCGCCATCAGTTTGGGGGTCCTTGGCCTGGAAAACGTTGAAGACCCCTGTTCCATGGTAACCAACAATGTCTCTCTTCATTTTCCTCAGTTTTTCTCCTGCTTTCACCCTGTCATGGAAACCCATCTTTCTACCTCCTCTTTCCTCCCTCACAGCCTATTTTCTATCATTAATTTCTCCAAAGTCCATATATGTCTGTTTAAATCCATCCGATCCTATCTATCCACGGTCATTTTTGACAGAATCTGCAGCATCAATGTTAGCTTCTCTACTGCAGATGTCAGCAATCAGTACCTTTCACTGCCTGACTAACCACAATAAATGCGGGTTGTCAAAAACCAATACCAAAGTGATTTATTTTCCTTAGCTCCCTCCTTATTATCTTTCATAGTTATCATGCTAGTCTCTGCAGCGTTTAGCGTTCAGGTGCCTATTTTGTTTTGCTGCAGTAAAACATTTGACAGCACTTTTTTCAGTTTACAGAATCAGAACTGGGAACAAGCTATTTGAACTTTCGTTTTGACACTGTTGAGTCAGAACACTCGATGAGAAATTACCTTGAGCACTCCTGGGCCCTGGAGCTGCTAGCCAGCTGTAGCACCCTCTGATCGTGCTGCGCGGCTCCCAGGAAGCTGACAGTGGGTGGTGGTGCTCGCTGGCCGAAAGTGGAGTCACGATCGCAGCTGAAAGAGAGCAAGTGGGCTTTGTCGGTTTTGACAAGTTGAATTGGCTTCAGTGTTCCTTTTGTATCAGGCTACCTTCATGTGGTTTTTTATGTTCACTAATGCTCAAGAAGATTGTTTGACACAGGGAATACATGGTTATGGCTGTAGAAATAGGCTCTACGCAGGGCCTAGGGAAGTGGCTTACGCTGTGAGGATTTATACTTGGTGTGACTTAAGAGCCAGTACAAAGTGTGTGTGTGTGTGTGTGTGTGTGTGTGTGTGTGTTAGGGCTATAATGATTTGCAATATGAAACCAAAATCGCAACACTCAGGTCCACAAACTATTGGATTTATTGGAATTTCTGAAATAGAATTGGTCATATCTTACATTATGAGATAAGGTTTAAGTTACATAATAGGAATGTTGCCGAGAGCCAGGACAGAGCTGTGTAGGTGAAGCGTGACACAGAAGAAGATGAGGACGAGGACGAGGGGGTGGAGGCTGATTAAGGAGAAGTATTGAAGGAAAAAAAAAAAAAGGATTTAGGGTCAGCATTCCAGTGCCAAGAAGAGGGATGAAAGAGTTTAACTTGGGGGTTTCGGAGAAAGAGAAGTTTTTTTTTTATTCCAAATTAAAGTTATAAAATATTCTCTAGCTAATTTTAATGTCAAGGAGAATGTGTGTGTGTGTGTGTATGTATGTGTGTTTTCAAAGGTGAGTGAGGACAGTGAAAGACTTCCACTGCAGAATGCTAATCATCTGTCTCAGGTGTTTCCACCCACCTGTCAATCAAAGGAACAGGCTACTTTAAAGTGTTTGGAGGAGAATTAAAAATACGCTCTGTGTGTGTGTGTGTGTGTGTGTGTGTGTGTGTGTGTGTGTGTGTGTGTGTGTGTGTGTGTGTGTGTGTGTGTGTGTGTGTGTGTGTGTGTGTGTGTGTGTGTGTGCGCGTGCGAATATCTCTATATGTCTTGTTACTGTAAATCTATGCAACCAACTGGGAAGTAGTTTTAAGCTAATCCTCCTTGTGGGAAGTAAATTAGCATGTGGGTGATTTTTTTTTAGTGTGTCTTCTATAATATCTCCTTGCAGAATATTCATATCACACATGCCAACAGATGCAAGGTCTGGTGTAATAAAAATCTAAATGACTAGTGACAAATTACTAGTAATGTGATCATTTTCTAAGTAGTGAAGGGGAAAAAAAATGTCAAATTTGGTACTTACATTACAGTAACTGATCTAGGTAAGGTGCCTTTAACATTTCACTGTGTCTGTTGTCCTACATGAGTTTATGTCAGTTTCTTTTCCAACACTTTTAGCTTAGCGCTGGGTTCTAGGTAAGCGGTTACGTAACCTGACACTGTGCAGGTTAAGCTTGATTTTTGCTCCTAAGTTGTTTTCACCGACAAATTTTAAAATTGGGCCAGATTAACAAAGATATACAGTACATTTACTGAAGAAATTTCTAAACGCAACACTTGTTTTTGCCCCAATTTTTCATGACTTTTTCAAAACGTGCACAAAAGGCTTATTTCTCTAATATTGCAATTTATAACCGTCTTTCCAACTTCTAATTTTCCCAATTTCAAATGATGTTTCCAAAAGGAAACTTTGTCAACAACTTTTCTATCTAAAAAGATACATTTCTCTGTTTGTTCATATCACTTCAATTGCAAAATGCGACTGTCAAGCAGACCGACTGACCAACACAAATACTTGGCGCCTGTGTATCGATACAGTATTGCCACTGAAAATATCGCAGTACTATGCTGTGTCGATTTTTTTCCCCCACCCCTACTTCCTTCCCGATGCTGTTTTGCAGCCACATCGTGGCAATTATGACTGGTTTAAAGAAATGCCAATGAACCAGAGCATTTTTTTTCCCCCATCCCAGAATGCTGTGTGGACTAGATAGACCTTTCCGCCGCAGGGCTGAGGAGGCAGGTCTGGCAATGCAAGACTATTTTAATCGAATGTAGCGACACAACACAAAGTAAAAAATGTGAAGTAAATATTTAGTTGGATCAATACTTCTGTGTCAGTCTCCACACAAAGGGAAAAATACAGGGTTTAACCAAGCCAGAAATGGGTGTGATTTGTGGATGTAGCTTGTAGAACAGGCTCTTTGTAGTATTTGCACACACAAACCCACAGCCTGTAGTTATTGTTAAATGGTTTGAGAAGTTCAATTAAAAAATGGATTTAGGGCTTTTGACCTTTGAAAGCGTCTACTGGCCGAGAAAACACTCCAAGCATAGTCCAGATCATTTGACCTTTGCACATTGGATAATTTAAATTTACAGCCGTCGATATGGCAAAACAAGACAGTGGGAATGCACTAATAGATGTCAATTGCTTGTGTCTGAGAATGCATTTGAGAGGGAGAGAATGAAGGATGTGAAGGGAAGAGAAAGAGAGATGGAAGAAGATGGTGATTAAAATGGACAGGTTGCAGGAAGGAAAGTGCTAAAGATTATGGAGTCTGCAGTGGTACCACTGAGATGATTACATGTTAAATGGTAATTTTAAATTATAATTAAGAAATGGATATATTTAAAATACTTCATTTGAAGGGGTGTGCATGACACTGACATGACACCTGTCATGAAAATGAATAAGTCTTTGTGAATGCATCCCACTGCCTCCTTGATCGGTCTCTCTCCGAGACTTTTGTGTCTTGTGTGTGTCTTTGTAGTCTCGACACAATGGATTGTACAAATGGGAATAAAGGCCCGGGAGAGGATCTCAAACCTCGCCTGGTTTCACACCTCTGCACCGGCTAATCACTCTGCAAAGTGGCTGCGATTGGATTGGATTGTCTCGAGAAGATTGTCTGTTGATGTTTAAAAAAAGAAAAGAAAAGATGATTTGGGATACATACTACATTTATTTGGGTATGAATGGTGAACAATGTTTTTTCTCCTCTGTCGTGCAGATAAAATAGATAATGGAGATGTGTACCAGAGGAGGAGAGGACCTCATTCGGTCAGCTCGGATGGACAGGAAACAGGAAATAAGCAACAGGAAGGGGTTGGGCGGACAGGGAGCAGCTGGCGACGAATCGTTCTACTCATCATTGCCATCACCATCCACAACATCCCAGGTGAGTACGAGCCACGTGGTTGTCTGAAGCAGCTGCAGTAGGGAATTCGTCCATGTCACTGATAACATAGTTGGCTAGTGCAGTTCAATCGAATTTTTAGAATGCGCTTCCACTCTATCAATGCTGTTCAGAGAATGAGTCACCATGCAAAGTCACAGGGGGGTACAAGTCCTGCGTTGAAGTTGTTATTGTTACTTAAGTAAGTATGATATGTAAAGTGTATCTTAAGTATTAAAAGTACTCAATGCAGAAAAAATCCTCACAATTTAGAAACTGGAAACGTATCAAAACCGTTCTGTGAAGTGTTTGATCGGCTTAACGTTTTTAGCTGTACCTTGTATGACTGTATCTTGTTGGGTAGTTTAATTTAAAACATATTTTTAAACTACATGTGTTTTATGTGCACGTAACTAGTGATGTAAGCTGTCAGATAAAAAAGTAAAAAGTACAATATTTCTCTCTGAAATGTAGTAGAGTTTGAGGCTTCGTGTCAAGGTAAAAAGTGACTCGTGATATAGCATCCTCGAAGGTGGCTTAGAAGATCTCCCCGCCCGTTCTCCACAGTTGAATCTGAGTTTACTTTTGCAGAGCGATAGCGGAAGAAAGAAAAGCAGTCCGTAAAACCCAGCGTTAGAACCGCCGTTGAGACTCAATAAGGAAAAACACTTTGAGCCGGGCACAGAGCACCTCGAGCTGTCGGCCGTTTCAGCCAACATTACGGTTAAGTTTAGGTGTCAAAAATTGATACAGCATAGTATTGCGGTATTTTTAGTGGCTATACTGTGTCGATACACAGGAGCCAAGCATGGATCTTTTATTATATATGTGTTGGTCAGTTTGTCTGCTTTGACAATCACATTTTTCAGCAATAAAATTTAAGTGAGATGAACAAGCAGAAAAATGTATCTTTTTAGATGAAAAAGATGTTGACAACGTTTCCTTTTGGGGACGTCATTTAAAATTGGGAAAAGCTAGAAGTTGGAGAAAAGGTTATACATTGCAATATATTGCAGAATATTGCCATAGGTGTTAAATCACAATAATATCGTATTGTGACGTAAGTAAGTAAAATTTATTTGTATAGCACTTTTCTCAGATGAAGATCACAAAGTGCTTCACAACAAAAGGAAGCATTTAACAACTCTCATAAATACAATGCATCACAAAAAACAAAAGAATAACACGTACACATAAGACCAGCCTAACCACCCTACCATCTAGTTAAAAGCCTCTTTAAAAAGCAGAGTTTTCAACTGAGTTTTAAAGTTCTCCACCCAGTCTAAGCGGCGCATGGAAGGAGGCAAAGCGTTCCACAACCTCGGTGCAACAACCTGAAATGAACGGTCCCCCCTAGTTTTAAAACGTGTAAGGGGGACAACTAATAGTCTCTGGCCTGTTGATCTCAGACTACGTGAGGATGTACGCAGCTGTGTCAGGTCAGAGATGTATGGGGGTGCCTGTCCTTGTAGGGCTCTAAGTATTGTGATGATATTGTATCGGGAGGCGTCTGGTGATTCCCACCCCTACAAAGCTCCTAGGTCAGATTAGGAAAAAGATTGTGGTTTGTATTAAAACACTTCCAAGGTTGTGCATTACCCTCGTGTAAGTCCTTTATTTTCCCAGAGGAAGCAAACGCCGCTCCTTAGTTTTCCCAACGTCATCACCTGATCAATTCAACACCACAACTCAAGGAAGGCCAAACAATTTAGCATTAACTTAGAAAGACTCATCTAGTGCTGAGCCCCACAGAAGGCCAGGCCATAGACTGCACTATTCCAGCACCAAATCTGGGCTGACACTTTGAATATTTATGGTGAAAAATCTTGTCAAATAGACAGGTTTGTCCTGGAACACGCATTGCATTATTAAACACTACAAAGATGCCATTCAGCCAAGTCTAATGAGCTAATTACACTAATGACGTGTCAATCAAACATCAAAGGTGATCTCTAGGGAAGAAAGCTGTGTTCAGTATTCAAAACTACACACTTGAGAAAGGATACAGATGATTTGATTGATGTAAAGAAAAACAACAGGGAAGCAGTTAAGTCCTTTTTGACATTTCTAGGAGGTGACAGCAAGAGAACCAACTCCACACCTATTTACTACAAAGTCACAGTGTTAAGGGTATGTTCAGACTGGACGTGCTGTGATAATAGCTCCGGTCACAACGACAAAACAACGACACGACACAACGACGGATCACTTTGGTCTTGTCAGTGGAACATTGGCAACTTTTAACAAGTAAACTTTCCATTCAGAATCTTATTGGCGTCCATCTCAGCGTCCCGAGCTCGCCATCCCCTCAAAACGTAACGTTACCACTCTTTGGCCGGCTCGCAAGCCCAAACGGCGTGTGTGCGCGCTCTGCCTGTTGTTTTGTTTCCGGTCTAGCTAGATCCGGTGGGTGTCGTAGTTTTTCTAACGTATCTAGTTGTTGCAGTAGCATGTTTAAAAAAAACTACAAAGTTTGCTAGGCCAAAAAGAACCTTAATCTCGCCATAAAAAAATCGACGCCGTTAAAATGGGTTAATTGCGTTAACGCCGGTAATAACGCGTTTAACCGACAGCACTAGTTGTTACAAACACAGACGTGCAGCAACACACAAACATGATTTATGATTCCATACAAAGATTTATCCACAGTACAGTATAACAGAATATTCAATCTGCAGCATTTCAAATACTGACTGACCTTTGCTTTTTTATACTATTTGTATAATCTTGAGAAAACACAACAATCATAGCAGTCTGTTGTTTTGATGACTATAATGACAATAACAATAACAATTTTGTATAAATCTCAGAACCTACAATTTTGATGAATGTCATTTGAAGAACATAAAACATTTTGTGAGGGTCTCACATTTGTGTATAGAGCAGGTTCATAATGTCTCTCTGAACAGGCTTCTTTTTGATTTCACAAAAACATATTATTGCTCCCATTACTACTACATTAATCTGATGATTTGATTCAATGTGGAAAATGCATCAAGAGCAGCGGACAATTGGCGGTTTAACACATCAATGTAGCCCTCCTAATTAATGAGAATATGCATTTTCACTAGTTTGAATGATTTACCGCTGTGCACTTGAGTAAAAGCACTCAAGCATTCTTTCTATCCATAACAGCAACATCATATTCATAGTGAAGAGTGATTATTCGCTGCAGGAAGTGTGGATAAAAATCAAATTAGGGACACATGTTGTGTGTAGGAGATGAATAAACAGTTGTACTCTACTACATAGGAATTTGAATGCGAGAGAAAACTGTTTACAAGTCACTGCATACACTTTAGTTGTCATAATTGTAAAATCTACATGCATAAAGGGCTCTTATACAAACACGCTTACATGCAGACAGCCATGCTCATCCTCATGCAGATTTAATGAAACACATGTGAACAGACGCACACATTTGAAGCCTCCTGTGAGACTGGTAATAGAAAATAAAAACCCCATTAAGTACATACAGTAACTCATTAATGGTTCCACTGGCTGGCATCATTTCCACGCTTCCCATTCATTGTGTATGTGAGCCGTGGGGCAATGTATTCTGGTTGCATCCCGGTACGTTCAAGAAGTGGGGTGTCCAGTTGCCCGCTCCTCATTTGCATCAAGCTAGTTATGCAATTGAGGCGCTCCCAGTACGACTCGTGCCTCTCGGAAACTCAGGAACATTTTTTTAAACTGACCATTGTCGATCTAAAATAAATACAGATACTTAAGTAAATCTTATTTCTTGCATAAAATGCTTTCATAAACACATTTGGGTGAGCTATTTTTGTGAAATAGGAGCGAGTTACCAGCTAGCCGACATGTTGGTCTGTTTTCAAATCTGGGCACAGACAGCCCATGAGTGAAGCGTTTGTCCAATCAGGTGCAGCCATTTTGGTTGTAGGAGGGTGGCTGTTTTTTTCTTTTTCTTGCCAGTGGTCGCTGAGGAGATTCAATGCCAAGAAGGGGGGTTATCCCACAGTCTACACATACCATAAGTGAGTGTTTCAGGTACAAAAAATATCCGATTTAACCCGATTAACCCCTTTTTTAAAAAATGGGATTATTTAAAGTCATATTGTGTAGTTTCTTTTTCCCCCCATGAGGAATTCTAAATAATGAAACAAGCCTTCCGTGATTGCACACCAGATCTATAAAATCTAGTATGGAGGATGTTGAAAAAGAATGATAATTATATATAGGATATATAATATACTATATAGTAGGACAATTATATATATAGTATATATAATTGTATATAATTATACAAGTCATATGAAGCGAAACATGAATATTGAAAAAATAGCACAGAGATACAGTATGCGGGCAAATGCATTAATAAGGCATTAAAAAAACTCTATAAAAATAGGGTTTTTTCCACTGTTAGTCTTATATCCTGCTAAAGGTCATGTATGATCATCAGAAGAAAAATGTTTCAGAAACATTTTAAAGTTAATTATAGTTACTAAGCATCAGAAAGAGAAGTCTGCGTTTGTGTTTTGACGGACACATCTGGTGCAAAGTTGGAAAACCAAATCAGCCGAACAGTAAAGTTCATACAGTCCTAGTTTAGCACTCACTAACAGCCACGCTGCCAACATGTCTGCTGCATTAATAAAGCCCCATCGTGTCATCAAATATGCAATTGTTCACCCAAACTTATTCGGCCATTTTAGTTATTGTGCTATTATGGGCCGAATAATTTTGGCAGTCGTTTGGTATCCCTAATATTTAGTCTGTCATCTGTACGCCAATAAAGGCCTCTGCGGATTGTTTGTAAAATAATATTTATTTTTTATTAGACATTAATTCAATTCAATTCAATTTTATTTATAGTATCAGTTCATAACAAGAGTCATCTCAAGACACTTTACAGATAGAGCAGGTCTAGACCACACTCCAGAATTTACAAGGACCCAACAGGTCTAGTAGTTTCCTCCAGAGCAAGCAACAGTGCGACAGTGCCTAGGAAAAACTTCCTTTTAGGCAGAAACCTGGGACAGACCCAGACCCAGACCCGGGTTCTTGGTAGGCGGCGTCTGACGACCGGTTGGGTTTAGTGGAAATAACAAAAATAGAAAAATAGTAGTTTAAAGACCTTTTGTATGTGGGTATGTGTTTGACTCTTTGAATAGGCTCACGGCAGGCCCCTGATTGTAGTGATGCTCTCTAGAGATTGTAGAGGCATTTTTAACCACGAGTGTGTGTGCAGTGTGCAGTGTGTTCATATAAGTACACATGTCTAGACTATGCTGTACTGTAATAGGTCTAGTTACCCATTATTTCTAAATGATTATCAGTACTAAGAAAAGAAAAAAAGTCATTTGAACCATACGTAGTAACATGGGGGACCTATCCTTTTGCATTTTGTGTGTTATGTGTAATTTTGCTGTCCCCAAATTGCAGTAAGAGGGATTCATTCGGCTTAAGTGCTTTTTCACCCAGTCATTATGTAATTTAACATTAGCTAAATACATTAACGATCTTGCATTCTGCCTCTTAGTGGCTCTGTGATAACCACATTTTGTGATTCAGGCTAATGAAAGAGGTCTGTTTTACATTGAAAAAATTCTCGGTGTGGCTTTAATACTGATGTTGAAAAGTAATTTGTTCCATTATTTGGTGCTGAATGAAGTGAGTGCTTTTCCCTGGGGCATGACAAGTGCACTTATTTTTTGACACCTGGTAATGCATCGATTTGTTCCCTCGAACAACACAAGCAGCAGCTCCATGGTATCTTCAACGAGGCTCTGGACTGTCCATTACACCACACAGACACAACTGTTTGGTGACTGTCCATCAAACGGAGCAGGAGATTGATGGTCTAGGGTTGATCCCTCTTAGTGTGGACGATGACGATCCAATCTTCACAATTTCACAATCTTCCAAACTTCATCCATTGAGGATCAATGGATGGAGCAAGGTCTTAGACAGCTACGGATCTAACCGGAATACAAGAGAAACATATCATGATATATAGGGCTGTGTACCCAATTCAATACTTTACTTTTTAGGCACAGTTCAAACTGCCTACTTAGTATTGAAGCATTGGAGAAATACCTCGTCATTCATTACCCAATTTCAATACCAAAGGAGTAAATCTCATCAGCGTCAGTGAGCCAATAAACATGCAAAAAAAATCTCTACGTCACACATCACATCACTCCAGTTCTGAAGTCTTTACACTGGCTTCCTGTGTCTCAAAGAATTGATTTCAAAGTACTCTTGCTAGTTTATAAATCCCTTAACGGTTTAGGTCCAAAATACATTTCTGTTCTGCTACTACACTATGACCCCCCCAGACCTCTCAGGTCCTCTGGGACAGGTCTACTTTCTGTCCCCAGAGTCAGAACTAAACAGGGTGAAGCAGCTTTCAGTTTCTATGCTCCTCATATCTGGAATAAACTCCCAGAAACCTGCAGATCCGCTGCTACTCTCAGTTCTTTTAAATCAAGGCTGAAGACCTTTCTTTTTGATGCTGCCTTTCTTTAAATGAATTTTAACTATCTATTCATGTGTTTTACCAGTTTTTAATGCTTATGATTTTTAACTGTTTGTACTGGTGTTTTATCTGTTTAACTGATTTTGTGTAAAGCACTTTGAATTGCCCTGTTGCTGAAATGTGCTCTACAGATAAAGCTGCCTTGCCTTGCCTTGCCTACGTTACCCACAGAGACTGGGCTCAGGTAGAAGGAGCTGAAGCACAATTAAAACGATTTGTGCCGTAATGTGTATTTTCATTTTAGTTAATGACATTGGTATTGAAAAAGGTACTGTTTAGGAATCGGTTCCGAGGTCACGGTATTGGTATTGATACCGGTATCGAACATTTTTTAACGTTACCCAGCCCTAGTGATATTATTGGAGATTTTTCAGAAATTAGGGTAAAGGCGAAGGTTTCTTTATTTGTCTCCCTTGGGATCCACTTGTGTTGGACAAGGGCAAGTTGCTGCATGGGCAATACAAAAACAGAAAGAAAACCTCAAACAAAAAAAGACATTGGGGACAGTCAACCCACAGGCAAAAAATACAAAATCATAGACAACGTGCAAAACATCAACTCATGGACCACTGCTACTTACAATACACACAGTATTAATTATTTTTTAAAAACAATGCATGCACACTGCTCATCCATACAAACTGCTAAGGTACAGACCAAATTCAAATGCCAGATGTGCTACTCAAATATAAGAGCATAAATATCAAAGCAGTTATATATAAAGGAAGTATAGATAGGAGAATATCAATTATTTAGTGCAATAAATTAGTAAATAATAGTTTAAAACTATGGCCTGTGTTTCCTTTCATCCTCTATTATTTTCTCGTCAATAAGGATGTTGAAGAAAAACAGCAAAAGGCCTTTTTTTATATTTGTGTCCAGGTAAGTTTGATTGAGCAGTACTGTATATTAATTTTTAGCAATGTCACTTTCTTGGACCTAAGTCTTTTACTAATGGGAATAATTAACCACTTTATTTTAGTGGGAAATGGCTTTAGCAGGAGCATATCAGAAAACAGGGAGGCTTCTAAAAAATTGGACAAAAGACACTAATAAAGTGCAAAAAATAGGATTACAGCCTGTCTGTAATAGAAGCCTGGTACAAATACAGGCCTGAAGCTTAGCTAAGTCCAAGAGAACACTAAGAATTCACAACATGCAAAGTAATTTAGAGCTAAGTGAATCTAATATTTACCATGGGACCTGAAGCAAACACACTCAGTGTAGGACTGCTTTTCATTGCAAATATCCTTTGTAGTCACTCACATATAAGTGAGGAGTTACCACTAATTTGAATTCTTTAGATGTTGTAGTATTGCAGGGGATTTAGTCATGGCTTTCATTAAGTCATTTGCATTGTATGATCCAGTAGATTAGTGTACATATACTAAAATGTCACTCTGCTACCCCTGAACACGGGAGGATGAAAAAGAAACATAAAGAGCAATGAGAGGAGACTTTGATGTGCATGAGGAAAACATCTCACCCAAAACAAGATGAAAAGAAAACTGTAAAATGAACTTTTCCTCGCAGTTCAGCGGTATTAAAAAAGAAGGCCAGGGAGCTGAGAGAGGAAGAGAGAGGGAGAGAGAGAGGAGAGAGAGAGAGCGAGAGAGAGAGAGAGAGAGAGAGAGAGAGGAGATGATGAGAGGAGGAGATGAGAGAGGAGAGAGAGGAGAGAGGGAGAGAGAGAGAGAGAGAGGAGAGAGGCAAAGCAATGGCAGGCGCAGTGGAAAAAGAAGTGTGGACAGGTGAGGAGACAAGATTAAAGGAAAGTACAATGGAAACGAGCAGCGGCTGTGACAATAGGCTGTCAGCAGCCGTATCATCAGACGTCGCTTAAAAGAGCATACAACATTAATCAGGAATTTGATAGCATCACTGCTGCACGCGCATACACACACACGCACACACACACGCACACACACGCACACACACACCACACACACACACACACACACACACACACACACACACACACTCACAACCAGCCAGAGTTCCCTCTAGGGAGTGGAAAAAGCACCAAAAAAAAGACGTACACAGGTGATGATATAAATATCTCTCTTTTCTGGTGACAGAATTGATGACTCACACTCAGCTACATTCTCAAGAATCATCTCAACACTCTTAACATCTCTACTGGCCTTTATTTAGACTTTGAATGCAGGCGCTTTTGAAAAACCCTTTGACAGCAGGACTTTGGTTGGCTGTTGTTCAGATTCCCTGACCAACCCTTGTTTTGACAACCCTAGCACATACCAACCATGATACAGTTGGGGAGAGATGAATGGAGAAACCAACATTAAGTTTTTCCAAGTTGTGTTGGAGGTTGTGTTTCCAGCCCGGATACCGACGTACAATACACCCTTTACTGTCTGTTTGGGACGCACCGGCACAACAGGAAGATGACATAGTATGAGCAGCATCAATGGCACGGAGTAGTATTAAAGACCGTAACTCTGCGTAAGGCAGGTTGGGGTGGGGGGGGGGGTCAAAAAACAGCACAGGGCTTTTACCCAAGAAACCCGGGTTTGTGTCCTGTTCGTGTCCAATGTTTCCCTTAAATATACATATTTTAACCCCACCCACAATCTTTTCTTAACCCTAAGTGTTTTTACCAAAGACCCTTATATGTCATTTCAAGCAGCACCAATGGTGTGAAACGGCACTTCCTGTCTCTAAATGGGTGTGGCCTCATTTGAACGTGTAGTGAACGTAGTGTGGATGGATGAAAAGTTATATTTAAATGATGTATTAATATGTTCTTTTGCTAATGTTTGATATTTACACAGCTGAAAGACATATTTAGCATCATAGAGATTAGTTTTGTTAGGGCGTTCACGGACGTTAGCTCCTCTTTGTTGCCAGAGTTTTGCTCTCAAACAATGTTAATTACGGGTATTTGGTCATAAATCAAAGTATTCAATAAATTAGAATTTAGACTTGATGATGGCGCTAGATCAAAAATCGGGGGCTCACCAAAATAAATACAATTCATCCTGATGGGAACATGAGTGTCAAACGTACCAAATGTCATGGCAGTCCATCAAATAATGTAGTTGCTGACCACAAATGTCAGGGGACCCCCAAAGTCATTAGGATCCATTATCTGGGCACCATGGATGCCTATACCAAATTGCGTCAATCCATCAAGTACACGTGTGACTGGATTAGTGAAAGCTTTGAGCTGGTGGCATCACATGAAAAATCAAGGGATCACCAAAGTAATTTGGATTCAATCTCTAGGGCCTATGGATATAACACCAGTTTCACGGCAATCTAATCAATATCAATTGAGATATTTTATTATATTATAATGCAAAAATGTCACCCTCATGGTGGTGCTAGAGGAAAACTCAGGGAATCACCAAATTCAGTAGGACTCATCCTCTGGGGACCAAGGACAATCCATCTAATAGATTTCCGTCAGGACTAAATTGATAGTCTCAAACGAAGCCGTATTGAATGCACTGGGATGGGAAAGTGAACAATTCTGCACATCAGTGTCACATCAAACGTCAAATTTGAGTTCTTTGCTGTGGAACCAAGGCGCAGCTTTCAGCTCCAATGCAGATGGCTTGCTGCTTCAGCTAACGCTACTCTCAGCTTGGGCAGGAGTGCTGCAAACAAAGCCAGGAAAGTGCAGCTTTAATGAAGTTGAATATTGTAACAATCCACAAGATATTCCTTAAACTGCCATGAGATGCTGGCAGACACTGAAACACGGGTCTCGTGGGTAAAAGTTGACAGATGTGTGGGCGTTTAGTGCTCCCCTACTAGCCCTGGACTCTGTTTTAGAACAGAAACTTCCAGCTCAGGGGACTTACAAAACACTCCCAAACACCTGGCTTACTAGTCCAGCTGTGTGGCAGTACTAAAGGTGAGCAGCTGCTGTTGGAATTTTTTATTCTTAAACCAAAAGAGCAAATAATACAACTATTTTTCTTAATGATGTATTACTTTTTCCACAGGTCCAACAGCTTTATTTCAGTGATGCTGACATCTGTTAGACCATAAGACAAAATAGGAAGTTAATCGTTGTGGTCTTAAGATCAGTTAAGATTTTTTTAAACTGCTAGTCTTCTCCTAGCCTTGTACCAGCTGTGCCAAGTGGTAAACACACACACACACACACACACACACACACACACACACACACAGCACACGTTTTATTCAAGATAAGTTGAAGGTTTTTCAGTGCAGATAGAGTTTCTACTGGCCCCTTGGCATTTCAGACAGTTCCAGATGATTGAGATGAATAGTAAAGGGGACCCACTGTCTAACTAAAGCACATAATGGCTTTAAAGTATGTCTGCTGTAATAGGCTGGTGGGAAGTTGATTAGAACCATGTGCATTATTATCAGAGGTAATGACAGGTGTTAGATTATGATGAAGTGGCCTCTGTGCTCTTAAAGTCTGCAGCTGCTGGGCGATCTGGATAGTTTCTTACCTTTGCATGGTATCTCTACTCCTTTCGTCTCTGCTTTGCTTCTTCCTAATTCTCTCCTTCTCTCTCAAACCTTATCTTTATCTTTGCTCCTTGTTCCAAGTGTAAGGCAGTATAGCTTGATGTATGCTATTAATATTGTAGGAAAAGACAAAGACAAGAATACAAAGGATTTGGAGGGATGGGGTTGAAAGAGATCAGTTCCTGCATGAAAGAGAATAGATAGTTGTAATATAATATTTCGACGCCTTAAAAGCCACAATTTCTGTTTCTGTCTCGTGACGCTGGCTCCATTCCCAAAGAAAAAGAAGAATATTTTTACCGAAACTAAAAGTCTGCTGTTACACAAGTAATGCTGAGAGGTTGTAAGTGCGTTTTTTATATTTAGGACAATTAATTCATACCCCCTCCCCACTCCTCTGCTGCTCAGCTTTTGCCATTAGTAATGTTGTTCCGTAACCGGGAGCAGTTGAGTCATCATCTACGTGACCTTTTTTATGTTGTTGCTACAGTGTAGAAAAGCATGCCAATCGTGAGACCCCGGTCCCATACAATGGAGTCACCCTTTAAATTATGCCGACTATTGGTCATATTTTGGAGACAATGTTAAAAACAAGCCTCTCAGCTGGCGTTCTACATTATTACCTATGAAGATGGTATCGGTACATGCGGCACACATATGCAGATTCAAAGGAGACATGTACCGTAACTCTATTCACCTACTGGCGTTAAATAGCAGCCTACTTCAGTGTGTTGGTACAGGTGCTTTATCACACCTGATGCAAACCCTACCCAAGGAATCATCTCTCTCCCAAGACCTTGTTCACACTTATCAAAATAACTGAAGTTTTGGGTCAAGTGTACTTAGATCTGGGCCCTGGTCCTTGATGTGAAAGCTTCCTTAATGCGCTTTCACAAACATGGTGAATGTCAAGCCCCCAAGGTAGGCAGCATCGACAGTTTGGAGGACTCGTCCATGTTGGCACTTTTTGCCCAAGTTGAGATCTTTTCCAGCTGGCTGCTACAGCTTGCTACGTGACTCCAGCAACCACAGGACGCTAAAGAATAGTTTGACATTTATAAAAGCACTCTTGTTCACTTTTTTGCCAAAGTTAGATTACAAGACTAATACCACTATCTGACATGAGAGTGGTACCAATCTTCTAATCTAACTTTTGGGGGAAAAAAGGGAATAATATTACCGGATCCTTGTTGTATCCTCATATCCTAAATTAGTTTTATTACACCGGTGTAAGACCGCAATTTAAAAGCAATCTGTTTGGAGGAACGTTGTCTTCCAAATTAGATTTTCCGGTAGTCCAATGAATGTTTATTGTATTAGTGTCTATTAATCATGTCATAGTGCTATCCGTTCCCTCTCTTTTAAGCTACAACTCCATCTCAATAACGATTGGATCACATTAAGTGGAGAGGGAGATGGATCCTAGTGGACGTGGCCTGTAGCAGAGTTAACCGCTGTCTGGAGGCATCTTAATTCATTCTCATTAACAACCAGAAAATTAAATTGTTGAAGACTAGTAACGTGGAGAAACATCTAACCTTAACTCAGGTGATGACCACTATTGGGCAAAAAAGATTAAAAGGTCTGAAGGTGGACATGATTTTATGGAAATTGAAAGGGTTTCTGTCTTCTCATTGGAAGGACATTTAAGACTTAGCTCTACAGCTGTGTGTTAGTTTTACAGTCAATTATCTGTGTGCACAATTCTTAGATGCTTGCTCCTATGTTGGTAAAATAGCATTTTTAGCATTTTAATAACCTAGCTGTCAACAGCATGGCAGCACGTCGCTGCTTGTCAACGTGTGAAGTAGACGTAATACCGCTACTCTGCCTATTTGGTATAAAATGCTAAATAGCCTATATATCTGACTCCCCGTGCACATGCAGTAAATACACACACACACACACACACACACACAAACTTCTCAAACACAGGAACACACTCATAGATACATCATGCAATGTGACCTTTTCACTTTGCATCTTCATGGTGTCTACTTTAAATATGCATGACAGGCATTTCGAAGGAGGAAAATGGGGCATCAGAGAAGAGGGATGCTGCAGGAACTACAGAGCATGCAGAGAGGGAACAGAGACCGGCCTGATACGGTGGTCACAACTTTTGACAGCTTTCCTGTTGTAGTACTCTATGTATTTGAACCTTACAGCAAAAAGTAAGACTTAATTTCTCATATTTCTCTCTGTTATGGATCAGTGGTTCAGCAGATATGTTTCAGGTATGGTCTGCAGATATTTAGTTCTCAGTTAGGGAGCTAAAACCTCAGTAGCAATCCTACATCAAACCTGACTATAGAACGTAAGACCAAATAAAAGAATGCAGTGCATTCCTCAGAGAGACATATCCACTGACTGTTGCTGTAAGAAGATCATAGTGTTCTATCTAAAAGAACAGACCAACGAGTTTATTTGCTAAATACAGGCCCATATTATCGTCTTTAGTCTGCATACTTTCCTTTTACCTGTTTCCACCGAAACCGAGGTGCATTAACTTGTTTTTTTTATCAGACCACACTATACAATACTGTTCCTTCGTCTTTCTTCAAATGTTGTTTTTCCTTTGTAACAGATGGCTTCAACATCATAAACTAACAGGGATCAATTGTCTGTGGGCTTTTTTTTGCAGAGGGTTTGGCTGTGGGAGTTGCATTCGGAGCCATTGGAAAGACTTCATCTGCTACTTTTGAAAGCGCCAGGTAAGAGTGGTATCATATATATATAAGACATAGCCATGTCTTGCACTTATAGGACCATTGTATATATCCTGCACTTACTGCTATTGCACTTCTGGTTAGACCGAAACTGCATATCGTTGCCTTGTACCTGTACATGTGTAATGACAATAAAGTTGAATCTAATCTAATCTAATCTAATCAAGGCAAAGAAACACCCATTCACTACTTAATATGGAAAAACTGCAGACATCCTGCACACAAGGGGGGGGGGCAGTATAAGCCTGTGAAGTTTAGTTACAGTTAATACATTTGGGAAGGTTTGGTGTGTGTAACGATATGGTTAAGCTGTACGCCTGTGCCCACAACTGTGCTGTTTTTGTCTGCTGCTAACATCTAGTGGTTACATTGTGGTACTGCAGAAATCAGAAAGATTTCAGGTCAGTACATGTGGAACTCTAGTCATATCCAATTTAATAACAAATCAAGCTCAATCTAAGGAACCAGCATCTCATTATCACTGTAGAGAGAACACTCTATGGACCTATTTGAGATAATCACAGTGAAAAGACGCACGCTGCAAAAAAGGGAAACACTTTATAAAACAGCCCGTGTTTTACAGTGTACTTTTATTGTATGACGCAGGTACCAACAAAATACTCACCAGTTCCTACTGGTACTTGAATGTTGGTCCAATGGAAGAAAAAAAATAAACTTACATACATTCACGTTATGTACATTCTCATGCAAAGTGCACCAAATTGAAAGATTAAGAGGAAAAAAAAAAGACACCGTGGTTGGTGTTCTAATCTGAAAGGTTGGGCTGTCATAAGCAGAGGTGTCAAGTAACAAAGTACAAATACTTTAACTTACTTAAGTAGAGACGTTTTACTTCTACTCCTTACGTTTTCACGCTGTTTTTTTTTAGATTAACAGGACTACAGCCATGCTATACCCACTCTGGCTTTGCAGTCTAACGTACAGCATACTAGTACTCAGTCAGTATGTACTGCATGCTGTCTCCTAAATCGATAAAGTATGCCATTAGCAGTAGACTGTTCACACTCACGCAGTACGTTTTCTCTGCAGGACACAACTGTCTATCACGATGTAACTGGTCCGAGCTACTGTTAAATGAAGATTGTTTATCACAAATGTAAATTATTGTTACCTCTTTCACTCAATTTCATATTTTCCAGACACTTAATATTACAATAAATTTACATTTTCATTTTAAATGTTTTCTAGAGTAGATTAGATATGTGAGCTCCCGAGCATTCCTCTTAACTGTCCCTTAATGTCTCTCGCCATCATTCAGAATTATGTTATCCAATGGTAAATTAATTAATGTGTCTGCCGTTTCCCTGCCTAAAATTCATGAAAGTGAATGTTAAGTGTAAGTCAAAAAGTATTGAAGGAAGCATTCTGTTTTGGTTTCCTCAGAAATTTGGCCATCGGTATCGGCATCCAGAATTTCCCAGAAGGCTTGGCAGTGAGCCTGCCGCTCCGGGGGTCAGGAGTCTCGACATGGAAAGCCTTCTGGTGAGGACAGGCGTGTGTCTGTGTCCAAACACCGTCTCAGAGACAACGCTAATGTAACAACACTTTGCAAAGGCTTAGGCGGCGGACAGATACTTTAATTTTTCATTGTGTTATTGTTTTTGGGTCAGGTATGGCCAGCTCAGTGGCATGGTGGAGCCTGTCGCTGGGTTGCTGGGCGCCATTGCCGTCGTCTTGGCAGAACCCGTGTTGCCATATGCGTTGGCGTTTGCTGCCGGGGCGATGGTTTACGTGGTGGTGGATGACATTATACCTGAGGCCCAAATCAGGTAAGGTGGAAAAGAGGGATTGAAGTAGATTTATGTAAGAATGGATGACAATTTTTGAGTGTTACAATAACAAATACAGCGTCTTTCAGCATCCGTCTCTACCATAGACTGTACAGTTACACAAAAGTGAAACCAGAACATCCCAGATATGAGCACTAGTCTGTAATTTTTGGAGCCAAGGTCTGCGCAGTTGGGACGATAGAGACATGGTAACAAAGTCCCGTCCACACACCCGTCTGACCAATTAGTCTCTGAGTATGTTTACGGGCACACTAACATTCCACCATTATTCCCAACATGACAATATTCCTAATTTGGTACGGATCATAATCGTAAACCAGAGATCATCACAAGGGGGTCCGCAACCCCTAAGAAGTCCTCAGAGTAACTGCAGGGGGGGGGCCGCCCAATTATTGAATGCTTTTTTAATTTTTTAAATATGTCTGCAAATATACATTAACATGAATGCAATATATTATTAGCAAAGATACATTTGTAGCAAACAACAACCACCTCAACATACAGGTATGTTTGACATTAAAACATGATATATGAATATGTAAATAGTAGCTTAGTATTGTAGGGCACCATAAAAAGGTAGGCCTATGTGAAAAGGCTTAAGGCCACCTTACACGTTACTGTAGGCCCAGGTTAATATGCAACTTAATTGTATAGAATATACAGCATGTAGTAGGAGGTCCCTGCTCGTCTCTTTCAGGTTAGGGGTCCTTGGCCTAAAAAACGTTGAAGACCCCTTGTGTACACAGCATATTCCATCTAGATATTCTGAATAAGGTCGATTAAGACGTGTGACGTGCTGTATTAGTCATGTTTTAGAAGCATTCTGTGGACATGTATACAGAGCATTTGGAATGTGTGTCTCAATCAGGATTTTTACTGCAGTTTGCGACAGTTTACTGCCTCTTGCCTGTCGTTTATGGGTTGCGGTCAGCTCTGTGCTGCTATACATTTTCATTAGCCTTGTAAAGAACTTGGTTGGAATATTATCTTTTTCTGAATAAGGAAAAAAAAACGTGCTCTTGAATTTCAATCACAGCTGTCTATCCCTGTCAAACTAACCCATCATTCCTCTTTTATGGCGTCAAATAATAATAAAAAAAAAAACTGCATGATAAAAATTCTTAACTACCTAAAATGACAGAAACAATATTCGGGAGAAATGCATGAGATGCCGATTTTTGTCCCATCGGCTAACATGGAGGGGGGCCGGGTTTAGGAGCTATACTGCAGCCGGGGGGGGGGGGGGATCCAGATGTTTTGGCTTCATTTATGCAGTCTATGTATCAACCCCTGGTCTCTAACTAATGTCCCATGCCTTCGCTCCAACATCACCAGTGGAAACGGGAAGCTGGCCTCCTGGACCTCCATCCTGGGCTTCGTCGTGATGATGTCACTGGACGTTGGGCTGGGCTGAGCTCACCTCACCGTGTCACCGTGGCAACAGAACACTCGATGGCCATGATGTCATCATTGCTCTGCTGACCTCAGTTTTTTAAAAGTGGACCAAATGAAGTGTTTGATGGGTGACTGTACTTGAAGTTCTCTTTAATGTGTGTTTGGTTTTCATGCAACAAGTTATTTTCCAAGAGCATCTGTCACTTTTTTCAAATGGCAGACACCTAATTTGGGAATATTTAATGATTATTTTAATTCCAGAGCTTGTGAATTTTGTGTTGAGGTTAGTGCTTTTTGAGATCTTTTCCAAAAGCATTATTTCAAAACAAAATGTCTCAATTATGAAAGTTCACTTGTTGTTTTTTCTTCATTTTCTCATAATGGCAATACTTGAAGTCTGGTGTTTGAGTTGGTAATTTATGGGACCTCCAATGAATGATTTTGTTTTGGTTTACTCTGTTCTGACTCCAGCTGTATCACTGTTACTGCAGAAGAACACTTTACACACACGTAACCCTCCTCTATAATGAAAGTCTGCTTTTCATCCAGATGCAGTGCCTTCTCTTGTTTAGGGCTCAGACATCTACAGGCCAGTCTGAAGAATCACATGTTGTGGTCTGTGTCTAATTATTTAAATGCTGAAGACAACACTTGAAGTATTTGTATAATTAAACAACCATGTGATTCTGATTCCTTCAGTGTGAGCTTTTTAACTCAGTATTCACTTGCAGATTCTATTAAAAGAGGACGTAGGTAAGACTTATAAAACTAATTGACCCTATGTTGGAAATGAGGTTTCATACTGATACCCTGATTCATTTAAGAACCCTTTTGTTTTTTTAGGACAAGCGGCTCTTCTCAAACTTGTGATGAGCTTGTGACTAAGAACTGTAGCTCCGAGAAACTGATCCCTCAGAGAAGTCTTCCACTAACCGTAGGGTACAGTAAGTATTAACAATAAAAACAGCAGTACGCGCCACTTATTCACACATTTAATGTGTTGACTTAAGAAACAGTCTTAACAGTACAGCACATAATTTGACAAGATTTAAAACAAAGGTGGTTCATAGAGTTAAATAAAAATGAATTCATTGACATGATGTGGCTACAGAACAGGGACTGGGACTGGCTTGTGTTGCAAGAAGTTGATGAGACTTGTTGGCATGTCCAGATGCTCGATGCACTGGATCTTGTCGATCTTTTTGAGGTATCTTCGGACGGCGAGTCGGCACTGTGAAGTCAAGGCCTTTGGATTCCCTAGAGACGACAAAATAAAATAACATGATAATGTTGCATTTTAGTGCACTCCTTTTCCTAACATGAAGCCACAAGAATATTGTGATGTTTCCTCTTGCAGTTCAACTACTGCAGCAATAACATGTCCATGCTCACGTGTTTCCTCTAACACATGTTATTGCTGGACTTCAACTTCAACTGTCCCATCACAAAGAGTACAATTAGATGATCTTTACTGACAACTCAATTAGGGACGCTAATAGCCAATAACAACGGTTAAAGTGTTTTCAGGTTCATAATTGTATTTTGAGGTTGTACAAGAATAGGTTTACATGGTTTTATTTTCATAAAACACCTTATTTTTGTTGTACTGCACATTGCTGCAGATCCTGTTTTCCCTGTGTGTTTAGGTCTCTGATTTAGCTACAGAGTGAGACATCTCACTTCTTTACTATCTTTGATGGGAGTCACACATGCTCAATAGCTCGGTAAGATCACATCAGCTAGATAACTTTCTCCAACTTTGGTCAGTACCAGGCAGGGCAAGCTGGGAGACTTCTTCTAGACCAGGGCCCTTTTTCTAAATTTGTATGCGTGTGGCAGCACCAGAGACACATCCTAACACCCCAAATCCCAGAAAAAGTGATTTTTTTTCATAATGTGGGCACTTTAATGTTTATTTTTTACGTCCCGTAACTTGCTAAAACGGAAGATAAAACCTGCCAACGAGTCAGTGGAGGGTTTGTCGAGTCTTTGAATAGTCACGCTCAGACACAGACTACTGTGGAAATCTAATTATGCACAGGAGTGGTAACGAAGAATGTCTGCATGATTAATGTGAGAGGGGGACTTCTTCTGTGGCTTCAGAGGCTATCCATTATCAGTTCAGAAAGAAACGCTGTGAGTGCATTTTGCAGCTCAACTTTGATGATTCATTCCAGCCACCAGGAAACTATCGTGGTGTACGAGGTGGTACCGTTTCAACGAGACAATCCATTTCACGGGTCTGCAATTTTTTTCGCCTTTTCAGAAATGTCTTGTCCAAGGGCCAGACCTTTCTCCGCAGCAATGTGGAGAAACTACAGTATTAGTTGTATAAGTATGTGGTGACCCAAGTTATGGTCTCACTTTGTTGTGCCTTAACCGCTTCAAAATGACCTGCTGCTCCCTGACCTGTTTGAGGAAGAACTCCTTCACACTACAGGAGCAGGGCACCATCGAGGAGGTCTGCAGAACTGACATGTAAGATGCACTATACCTCTTTCCCGCAGAAGCAGCTCCACGGCCTCGTTCTGCTTCGTGGACTTCTCGATGATCAGAGTCGGGAGGTAGACGTTTGCGCCAAAGTCGATCAGCAGCTGGATGTACTCCACGCCACAGCCGTGCCTGAGGCACATCTCCAACACAGTTTTGGGCTGCTTGATGGAACTTAGCAGCTTTGCGTCCGTGCAGTTGTAATCGGGGTCGGCCCCGTACAGGAGCAGCAGTTTGAAACACTCCATGTGTCCGTAAACGGCAGCCAGGTACAGCGGCCCGCTGGACACCCTGGCGCTGGAAGTCCACAGCAAGACTTTGGAGCGGGAGTTCACCTCGGCGCCGTGTCTGAGCAGTTCCTTTAAGATCTCCGTGTTGCCCTCCCGAGCCGCAGTGAGCACAGGGGAGCAGTTGTTGGACGAGTTCCCGTTGGGGTTGGCGCCGGCTCCGAGGAGCGCTAAGACACAGTCCAGGTATTTCCCGCGGACGGCTGCGAAGAGCGGCGTCTGAGCCTTGACGTCCACGCAGTCTACCAGCGCGCCGTGGCCCAGCAGCACCTGCAGGCAGCTCAGGTGGCCTTTGGACACGGCGGCGTGGAGCGGCGTGCCCGCGATGCCCCAGCCCCCTCTGCAGTTGATGACTTTCTTGTAAACTTCTTGGCAGAGCATCTCATCGAGGAGTCTGGCATTGTTTTGGAACACTGCTTGTCTGAGCTGGGAAATTTCACAACTACTCTCTTCTTCTGCAGAGGTCCTTAGTTGGAGCATAGAACCTGCTGGAAAAATGTAAACAAAGATGAAGTTTATTTCAGTCGGACTTTCGACAATAACAATCTATCAACTAATTATATCAGCTAGGGGAGTGAATCACACGTTTTTATTAAGGTATGATATATTGATTGTAGGACAATGATCCAGTATTTACTGATTTCACAAAGTCTGCCACAAAATGATTTCGGATTGATTTAATAGACCTTTGTCACGGCAGACATGTTGACCTATCCCAAAATGCACCACAGAGCGCCACAGGAAGTCATTGTTTTGTGCAATAACACTGACTTGAAATGTGTGCAATACTCAGATCAATTAAATGACATTCATATACATCAACTCATATATGAATGGGAAATTGCATAACAAAGCTTTTCCAGGAATCTAAACTACACTTTGAAAGTATTACAAAATGGGAATTTCAAAATAAAGGCAGACATTAAAAGATACGTATCAATACATTGTCACTTAATCAATAATGAATGATATTGCATCGTTGGCGATGGAACTGGTGTATAGCGATCCAGATCGATGTATCATTACACTCTTATTATCAGCTGTCTGAAACCATGTAGGCTGATGCATACCCTTTTTTTTTTAAATCATATTTAAGGAAAAAAACTAATAACTGTCTTACTTCCGATTATAAACAAACTAGAATAAACAAGCCAATACAAAACAATGATATACAGCACTGTTGCACAATCCAGATCAGGACAAAATGAAGTTAATACCAAATCTATATTTGATAAAGGCTTACTTTAAGATATGTGTAGTAAATTCCTGTAACTAAGGTATATTTCACACTGCACAGAAAACAATTCAGGTCTTGTATATGGCTTACAGAACCGTGTATGTCATATGCAGTAATGGTTTGAATAGTCTATGTAAGTGACCATTTAAAAACATATTGTGACACTTCATGTGTGAAACTGTCATTCAACACAACCATGGTCCCAACCTCTTCTTGTTTATGAACAATTAACGTTAATGTTAACCGGGAAATTCACATTACAAATGAATAAAATAGTAGCTACATAGTTGAGTGCAATACCAACTTCTATAACGTTAATGTGTCTGCTAACATGGCGTCGTTTTGAAATACATATATATAGCTATTTACTGACTTCCCGTGAGCAGTAGGGGCCATAGACTGTATATGGACATGCTAATGCTAATACGCTAAATGCTAATACGCTTCCTAGCGCGAAGAAGTTCGCTAATGTTCAGCTCAAACAACCACCGACAACTTCTGCAAACTTCGCGTTGTGAAGCTCGCGCTTCCTTGCTTTTTTCAGAGCCGTGTGGCAACAGAAATAATCCGTTTAGTTGTGTTTTCTTCGTTTGATATTAGCCTACCTAAGATGTGTCGCCAGCTGCAGCTGCCTTCTCCATCTTCCCGTTTCTTCTTCTTCTTCGTCGCCGTGTATTGTTGTAGATCCCGTTGAGTTTAACGGCGCATTGCTGCCCTCTGCTGCTTCTGACTGCTGTAACAACATGGCGCCTGGCGTGTGCGTGGAGAACTGGACCTTTCCACTGTTTCATTAGATTTAATGAATTTAAAAAGAACTATCATGAATTTGCTTATTATACTCACGTTGAAGGAATGCATTGCAAACCTCCATTGTTAAATTCATTAAGCCCAAAAGTCTTTCATATTGAGTTATTAAAGACATTTGGAATAAATAATCACATAAATACAATCTGTAAATTATATAAATTAGGCATTGCATTGTTACTAGTGGTTTTATGAGAGTGTTTTAATGTCTTTTTATTACACCAATTAAAATTTGGAATGCTCTTCTTATAGGCATTTTGAATTAGAATTACTATAACATTAATAATAATGTCAGATTGTATTCACTTAAATGGTCAGTTATGAATAAGTGCATTGTAAAAATGCTATTTTAAACTTATGGTTGAAACAAATAAATAAATCAAACCTTCAAACCGGAGGAGGAGAATGATGAAGCAAGAAATCACGCTGTTGAGTTTTTAATATTTCCTTATTATTGGTATTATTATTTATTATTTTACACATTTTTGTTTTATTTAGATATTTTGCTTAATTTATTCATATTATTTAGTTTGCTTACTTTTATTATCTATTCATTGATTTAAAGTGATTTAAAAGGTAAATGTTAAAGCAGGAATGATTTGTGTGATGGATTATAATGGACGCATTAGTGAACAGAGTTATAAGGAGATATTTCAATTTTTAATAATCATTTAACCAGAGTGTAAGGAAATGAAATGACTAATTGACACACTTATCATTTGAATGCATTCTGCAAAGGCACACTCCAGGCTCCATTAAAAACCTCAGCTACACAAAGTGATGCCATTACATATCTTTCAGTGGATCCGTTGGGGAAATAAAAGTGAAATAAATGTGAAATAAATCAACGAGGGCCCAGCTTATGGCAGCAATCATGTAGAGCCCACTAGATTCTGCGATAACAGAATCATGGATAGAATAGGGAAATTGAGAATGTCAAAAAGCTAAAAGGCCGATTCCACAGGGCCCTAAATGAGAAAATATGACTATGTCTACGTTTCCAAACAAGCCGTTCTACTGTAACTGTAATTTAAAAAAACTTCTTAAAAGTACATTACAACATAATTTCCAGTGACTAGTCCGGGGGGGGGGGGGGGGGGGGGGGGGTTGGGGTAGTTTGGGATCACTCAAACTAAGATGGATTTTAATTTGAAAATCATTTACTTTAGTCAGCACATTTTTTTATTACTTTTTTACTTTATTTATAGATTTTTGATTTTCATAGAAGAAACGACAACGATACAACATATTACTCAAATACCAAAGTTCAAACATATAGAAAAAAATTAAAAATAAGAAAAATCAAAAAGAGGTGGGTACACAAAATATAGCTACACGCAGTTCCTGAACCTCACTTCAGACTGGGAACATTGTGTAGCATCATACTACATACAACCTTACACGATTGATGGGGAAAGGAGAATAATGTAATTTGCGTTGCATTTGCAAGGCATTTCATTATCTTATATAATCATGCAAGGGATACATTTTCAACAAATTCTGTAAAGGGGGCCCAGGTTTTAGTGTATCTCTCACGTGAATTATTCCGATTATGTCTCAACTTCTCTAACGACATGGCAAAGAGTACCTGTTTGACCCAGTGTCTAAACGAGGGAGGTTTCACAGACTTCCAGTGGAAAAGAATTTGTCTCTGGGCTGGAAGTGTAATAAATGCTACAGCGTTTGTAGTCAGCACATTTAAACAAACGCAGGACAAATATCATTTTCTTTAAGTTGTTAAACGTGTACTAGAGTGCATTGGAATGTTTGAAATACTCATTTATTAATAAGCAATCCATCTAATGTAACCAACCCAACTCCCTCGTGCTGATTCTGCTGCTCCTCTGAGGGGAAGAAGTTCCATCTCACAAAGAGAAATACAATCGTATCCATGGCAATGGACGGACAATTCTCAGCTATGGCTGCCTTATCACTGCCTTCGGCTTTATCTGTCCCTTCTCCAGGCAACCCAGATGGCATCCTTTTCTTTTTAGACCGGGTCTATTTCTTGTGCATGTGCGTCACAGAGCCTTTGTTTGGTTAGTGATGAGGTCTTGGAGTTAGTGTTTGGACAATAGGCCGTGGGCACAATGCAGGAGGAACAACTTCCTCTGGCAAGCCAGCAAGAAAAACCAGATCCCTCTATATTCCTGAAACCGGTCTAGTATAAAGTACTTGAAAGCAGTACTTGAGTAAAAGTACAGAAAAGGTTAAAGTTAGAATATGACATGAGTCAAAGTCTTAAAGTATCTGATGTTGACTGTACTGAAGTATCAAAAGTGATGAACTTTATTGTTGGTTTCTTATAGTAAAGCATAATATTCAGGGTTTCCATACCTTCTTAACCCTCATGTTGTCCTCGGGTCACACTGACCCGTTTTCCTATATCAATGTTTTTTTTAATTCCCCAAAGTAACACGATTGATTCCACACAACGCTCTTTGGCAAGTACAAAGCTCTACTTTCATTAATTTTGGGGTGTCGTATTCAATTTTATAGTATTTGAAAAAACAAGTTGAAGTGTTTTTGAAATAGTATTGAGTAAAAGTCGACATATTCCAGTCTGGGATTATCCATCAACATCCATTCCTTTAATTTCAGTCAAAATAATTCCTAATTTCTGCTTTTCCAACTCAAACATTAGGTATAATTTCCTATAAAGGAGGTTTCTTTACCATAAATTCCAAAAATAATTGTAAAATTAAAGTGCGACAAACATCGAACAAAAGCCTCAACAGTGATGTGAAAACGTAAGAAAAAGTAAAACACATTTTTAAAAAAGCCTCAGCAAAAGCGTTGATTTTCAGTTTTGACGGTAAGACAACACAAAGGTTAAACATCAAACTTAAAGTCTTCTCCAGGACTTTCCAGGCACAATTCCCTCAAGTTAAAGGACCAACACTGCATATTTTGAGAGAACTCCCATCAACAAATGTCTTCTGTTTTTTATTTTTTATTTTGTAGTAACCAAGATGCTTAGGGGAAATGTATCGGAGTAAAAGCATAGGCTACATTTTATTTAGGAAATGTAGTGAAGTGAAAGTTTGCCAGATAAGTGAAAATTTTACTTAAGAACAGTAACAAAGTATTTACATTACAAGATATATCTGTAAATTAACAGTTGTGTGACTGTAAATTTTAACAGAAATTGTCCCTTGTACGTGATACCCAGGTATATTTCTGTTTATTTACAAAATGACAGTTATGTTTTTTGTACCATTGACACAGTTATTTTACTGAAAATGTTAGTATTTTAATTATGTCCGGGTAATGAGCTGCAAGTACGGTTTCTGTTATTTTACGGATTTATTTCTTAGAGTGTGTAACAAAAAAACAATTTGTACCCAAATAACAGAGACACTGCAATGTGTCTTTTGGTCTCTGAGGCGTGTTTCCCTTAGCTGGGGGGGGGCCCGGGGCTTCACAACATGGTAATGAGCCGCGCTGGCGTCCTCTGTCCACTCTGCTTCTATATGGCGGTTGCCGGTTACAAAGTAGAAGTCACCCAGGCACTCAGAGAGAACGACACCATCGTAACTCATGATGTATTTGCAGGACGGGGGGGTGGGGAGGGGGGGGGGGGGGGGGTGGGTGAAAGACGGACAACATTTCCAACTTGTACAAGAGCATGAGGATGAGGGGAGAGTCTTGGTGCAAGGACAGGGGAAAAAAACACATGAGACGAATCTGCAAACTTCATGCAATAGGTGGGGGGGGGGGCGTTGATTTCTCCAATGTTTCTTTTCTTCAGGAGGATGTGATGTAATCCACAAGATGACAGGTACACTCAGGACGCTGAAGCAACGGCTGTGGATTCTGTGTGGGCTTTTGATCACTGTGGCTGGAGGTGAGAAGCTTCGTTTTGTCTTGGATTGAGTATTGGTTTTGGGAGATTGTTGTCTCACTTGTCTTACCCTTCACAGCGGTGGAAGAAGTAGATCCTTTTGTTGAGTTAAAGTACTAATACCACACTGTAAAAAACACTCTGTTACAAGTAAGAGTCCTGTATTGAAAATGTTTGCTTAAGTAAAAGTATCACCAGGAGAATATACTTAAAGTTTTAAAAGCAAAAGTACTCAAAAATCTTTAGAAACTAGAAACAATCACAACAGTTCTGTCAGTCAACTAAGTGTTTTTATTTAGCTAATCATCTCAGCTGAACTTGTAGGCCTGTATATCGTTGGGCAGTTTCATTTATAATAAAACACTGTCTTTATATTATAAACAGCATGTGTGTTTGTGTGCAAAAATCTTAACTTGTAAAGTAACTGGTACCTAAAGCTGTCAGTAGTAGTAGTAGTAGTAGTAGTAGAATAAAAAGTGGCCTGAAAAGAAAAGAGTCAAGTAAAGTACAAGTACCTCAAATGTGTACTTAAGTACTTGAGAAAATGTACTTAGTTACATTCCACCCCTGCTCCTTCGGAGAGGTGAGGTTTCATAGTTAACTTCAGTCGAGGCAATGCTTTAAATCAGACGTGAACATTTTAACTGAAATTGTTGTTTTTTACTACGGATTCACTCTCTGATTGGGGGCCAAAAGTCAGTCGGGATATTTTTCTTCCTTGGGGAATTCCAAGTAATGACAACAACACTGGCGTGTCCATCATGGGACTTATGATCTCCATCATCCTGGTTTCTTTTTAAACAAAAACTAAACAGTGTAGATCTTGCTCACATGCTTACTCCACAATACATTTTAACTATCCATATTGAAGGCCGGGTCATGACCGAAAGAACGAGATCCAGGGTACATGCGGCCGAAATGGGTTTCCTCAGGGGGGGGGGGGGGAGATAGGGTGAGAAGCTCAGTCATCCGAGAGGAGCTCGGAGTAGAGCCGCTGCTCCTTCGCGTCATAAGGAGTCAGTTGAGGTGGTTTGGGCATCTGGTATGGATGCCTCCTGGGCGCCTCCCTAGGGAGGTGGTCCAGGCACGTCTAGCTGGGAGGAGGCCTCGGGGAAGACCCAGGACTAGGTGGAGAGATTATTTCTCCAACCTGGCCTGGGAACGCCTCGGGATCCCCCAGTCGGAGCTGGTTGATGTGGCTCGGGAAAGGGAAGTTTGGGGTCCCCTACTAGAGCTGCTGCCCCCGCGACCCGATACCGGATAGCGGATGAAGATGGATGGATGGATATCCATATTTCATTGTTTCATTGTCTTGCCTTTCAGAGGACATTCCTTGTCCAAAAGGTGGCCTGATCCACTTGACCAGCCGACGATGCTATTGGCTCTCTGAGACGACATCTTCGCAGCCTGAAGCGCAGGATTCCTGCAGAGAGACTCGGGGAGGAGATCTGGCATCTGCTGACAGCCTGGAGCTGCAACACTTCATCCACCACTCCTTTCCAGTGTGAGTGCTAAAGACATATGTCTCCATGTCATGTGTTTTAAGTTTGAAGCTGATTGGATGAAATTTCTGGGAGGAGTTCGTTAAAGTACGACATGTGGAGAAGGCAAAAATTGCACTAATTTCAAACTTTCAATTCAAAATGGCGGACTTCTTGTTGGGTTTAGGATATGGCTGCAATAGAGTTCTATGTCCGTCCTGCCATGCTACAGATGTGTACCAGGTTTTTGGGGGGCTACGCTAAACATACTACAGGGGCTCAATTTTCTTTTTTTTAGGGGGCGCTGGTGCGCAATTTTTGTGCGCCCATTCCCGAAACCCTTAAAATATGTACATTTTTTACCAGACTTGATGCGACCGCCAAATTTGGTGAGTTTTTGAATATGACAAGCCCCTCAAAAAGGCAATTCATTTGCCAGATAAAAGAAATCAAAATAATTCCTTCAGTTTCAATAGGGCCTTTGCCGCTGTCGGCGCTCGGGCCCTAATTAAAGCTGCACGCAGCGTTGGATGGACCCTCGCACCTCCTTGCGTGTCGGGTTTACTGGCGGACATCGCTCCTTGCGATGGTGCATTTGCACTCAGACCCTTCAAATTGTCACCAATGAAAAGGGAACTCCCAGCTGAGTTCAATGATACCTCACACAAGACTCTACGGCATACAGTTCAATAGCTGTGAAAGGGGGCGTGGCTTAAGCATAGGGGGCAGTCCACACCATGGCCAATGAAAACGTAGCTCTCTGCTAATTTCAATGATAAATCCCACAGTAGTGTACAAGAAATGGGTCATTAGTTATTAAAGGGCGTGGCTTGGTTTTATGGGGCGGGGCAAACATCACCCGCCCAGTGGCCTGTTTGAAATTGGTTGACCAATCACAACAGAGTGGGCCAGCTGACCAATCAGAGACTGAGTGTTTCAGGTGGCGGCACTGCAGCAATGGTTACTATGAGAAACATAATGTTTTTTGAATATCAAAGCATGTGAACCTATTCTAGTAAACCCCAAAAATAAAAATATGACCCTGAAAAGGAGCATAACAGGGGCTCTTTAATATATATTTTCCCTGTTGTTTTTGTGTACGTTTAGAAATAGCACTGTTTGGGTATGGCTGAAGGGATCAGCAGGAGAGGGGTCGGTCCAGGTTGGGGTTGCAGAGCCAGTAAATCCTGCATGGTGGACTGGAGCCAGTGAGAGCCAGGGGGGATGTTCTCAGATGGCCTTGGGGACACAGAGGCAGTGGAGGAAGGCTCAATGTGCTGGACAATACCTCTTTCTCTGTGAAAAACAAGTAACTGGTAAGATTTTTATTTCACTGAAAAACATGTGGGTTTTATCCTCATGTATGGCTATTATTAGAAACGTGTCTTTAGGTGACTCTGGTTGTTCCTTCTTAATGCAGAGTCCTTACCGTCTGTGGACAATTACCTGACTGGATTGACTCTCATGAGCGGTATCTATGCTCAGACCCAGATACACCCCTTTCCAAATGTCCCAGACATCGGAGCACTCACAGTGGAGGTCAGTATAGTGTCAATTGAAAAAAAGATACTGGTCAGCAAACCTAAAGGGGTCACAAGATATATTTGAGATGGTGTATTTAAAAAGTATCTGACAAGAGAAAATCACTTCTTGGTTAAACGTCAGCTCACAGACCTAAAAAAGCTCTAATGAGTGGTTAAAGGTGCTCTAAGTGATGTTGGGTGACGTTAGTTCTTGTTGACGTTCAAAGTATTTTCAATACTTCGAGAGTAGCGTGTCCCTGCTCTCCTCCTCATCTCATCCCCTCCCTCTGTGCTTCCACGCACTAACCCCCCCACCCCCAACTCCTTCTTGTTGGTTATTGGCTGGAGCACTGTCTGTGTATGCTTCGTGGTGCATGTGGACACAGTTTGTTTTTGTTGGACGTTTGTAGACCCTGGACTTTCTACAGAGACCACATTTTTTACAGTGTGTTCTGGGGACAGGCAGCAAGCAGATAGTGAAAGATAGCGAGGCATGCGGCCCTTTGCTGCATGTCATTCACCTCTTTTTCTCTCTCTCTAAAAAAAAACAGCCTTTTGGCTGATTCTGGGATTTTGAACCAAATTATAATCATGCATTAAATTAATTTGCACTGTTCCCTTCTGCTCCTCTGACACCCACAGATGCAGCTGTTCCCAGGGCTGTGGTTCAGTCATGCAGGTCAGTTGGCATCAGTGGAGCTGGTGGTCCAGCCCAGCCCAGTGTCCTCTCTGGCCCGGGTACAGATCCTCCGACCCTACTGCAATCCCAACCACCACCTGGTCCCACCAGGTACAGTACAACGGTACTATGGAGCTGTTTGCTTGATAGTGGACGCTGATGATCTCCTCTTTGCCCCTCAGGTTGCAGCTCTCTCCTTAACCCGTTCAGCTGTTGCTCAGCAGTGCCGCTGTGTAACACCACAGGGGGCTGCAGCTTGGGCCAGCACTGGTGCCACCTGCTGGAGGCCTGTGTGCCCACCACCAGTCCCTGCAGCCCCTACGACTCTGCAGCAGGGGCCCGCGGCTTTGCTTTACCGCCCAGATACCCTGCAATACCCCCCTTCTACCACCTGGTGGCAGACCTACCTCTGAGAGTAAACCCTAGCTCTGAACTGAAAACTATAAGCGTGAGTTGACATTTCTTTGCACGTTATTGGCTTTTCTTGCAGTCGTTATGGACTTACGATATTTGAATGGAAAGTACCTTGTCACTGTCAGACCAAAACCTTGTATGCACAGTAAAAAAAACTAATAATGAACAGGAAATTTTAAAAAAAAAAGGCTAATTTGAAAACATTTAATTGAGACTTCAACAAAGTCGGATGAAGTGGCCTTGTGTTTAAATACATGTAAAACCCACAGTCAGATGTAAAGGGTGACCAATAGCATTGATTGGTGATTAATGTTAGTGCACTTGATTCCTGGAGAAAAAAAAAAAACAGCACTTCTTTAAAATCAACTCACTTGTGTCTTCTGGACATTTTAGAAAGCTGGTTTTAAACCTCCAAACTTCTACTTCTAATAATTCTAATAACTTCTAACATAATTGTAAAATATATATAATATTTAATATGTTATAATATGATATAATATGATATAATATGATATAGATTTTAGGGATGTAACAGTATGCGTTATGAAACCAAAATGACTGTTAGTAGGCCTATTGGTGCCTTATCCCCCTTTTGTTGGGTAAATTTAGCTTACTGTATAGACTGCTCAAAGCGGGGGAGGGGGGGGGGGGGGGGCCAGCACCAGCACCAGCACCACACGCTCCAGCACCTTTACTGTAGGCACCAAAGCACTTTTCCTCTCTGGTCCCCCTACAGGTCGGAAAAGGAATTGTCCATTACTGTTATATTACCATTATTCTTATGTCTCATTCATACAAGTTAATGAACCACTGAAACGATTTTGGAAACATTATTTTAAGGTACAAAAGAATATTTGGTGTGGATCGATCGATATTGAAATCCATCAGTATCAATAAATAAGTTTCCTGTTGTGTTTTGCAAAATAGCTTGCAATCAATGAAAAAAAGGTGCCATGTGGCAGAAAAACAGCTGTATTAAGTTTACTGAGTATAACTCTCATCCGACTTTGTTCTTTTAACAGCTGCTTCTTCCAGAGCGAGCGATCATGGTCTACCCTGATGATGTTGTGGCTATACAGCACACCCGTGACTCTGGTGCATTCCTACATTGCCTGAACAGTGAAGCATCTTTAAACTCCCCCTGGCGTCAGAGTTACATGTCCCTCAGGAGGAAGGAGTGGGGAGGCTGGTGGGAGGGAGGTCTCACGTCCCTGCCACACGGAGGCCAATGGGTGGATGGGGTGGTGTGTGATCTGAGGATGCTGTACGTGGACAAGAATCTACACAGAGGTACTGAGCACGATGAAGACTCTGGCTTCACACACAGAGAAGCAACCGCAGCTCCAGATAATAGGGTCCTGACAACTGGTCCTACTCCATGTCTGCGATCTGAATTTGGCCTTAATGTCATCCACCCTGTGCCAGATGAAAATAATCAGATTCATGTCCAAATCAACGTCCCAACACTTATCGTTGTCAAGGTCCTGTCTGGAGAGAAAGCCAGGAGCTCGTGGTCAGCCCCAGTTCTGCAGACTGGGGTTCATTTTCTTCCATCTTGCCCTGAAGAGGTGGCTCTGTCTTGGCCTGACTGTTGGAGACAGTCCCCTGATGCCTGGTTCTCCTCTGTGATCCTGGTCTTGCCCTCAGCAGGGGTTCAAACACTGAACATCAGTGTGATGGATGCAGTTAGCTCTCAGACTGTGAGTGTGAGGGTTTGTGGCTATGAGGCAGTGACAGGGCTCACTGTAGAGCAACATGGATGCCAGAGGATGCTAGTAGACACTTCACAGGTGAGGATGAAAAAAAGTAATTTAAACACTCTGCTTATTTGAGCAATATATTCAGTAATCATGTTGGCAGCGCGGCAAAGCCAGCTGGTCGGTCCACCACTTTGGTACCGATTGAAATATCTCAACTAGCATTTGGGTTTTGTACAGACATTCATGTTCCACATAGGATGAATCCTAATGATTTCGGAAATCCCCAGACTTTTCACCTATTGACACCTACTGACACAAGCTGGATTGTTGTCTGAAAAGCCATCATTGGAAACGTTTTGAAAAGGGTTGGCACTTTTTAAAAACACCTGGCGGACAATTGGATGAACCAATCGCGTCTACTATTGTTTCTTTTTTCTTTTTGACAAACAGTCATACACACAAATTGCATTATTGACCTTTGCTATTGATTTCTGGGTGAGGACGGGCTGATGATTTTGGTGTTCTTCTGACTTTTTCCAGAGTGGCACAAAGAGGTTGAAGTTTGTGGTTTTTAGTAAAAAGCCTTGGGAAATTTAGTACAGTCATAGTGATCCTCCTAATTTTTTAATTTTACGTTGCCATTGTGAGCGTTTTAGCACTTAAACAGAGCTGCTACAGTGGCTGTAGACTCTTTCACATTCTTTCAGACGAATGTGGACATGTAAGACTAAACGTATGCACAAAGGGAACTTAGTTTGGTAACATATTCTCTGACATTTGTTTCTTTTTGATGATTTTCTTTTACGTTGTAGTCATTTCAAGCTAAAGTGGAGAGTGGTTCCGCAGTAAAATTCACATGGGTGATTGACGACCTGGAGGAGTTTGCCTATGAAGGAGAATCTTACAGTGTAGTGTTCAAGAAACCTGCAAAGTATAAGCTCAGGGTAAGATCATTTAGCTGTCTCTCTGATGGTAAATTTGGCCAGTTGGTTATTTTTTATGTTTCTTTAAAAAATATAAAATTAAATTTTATGATTAATCAATAAATTACATTTAATAACATTCTGAGCCTCTTTATTTAATCAAAGTAATCTTTCTGCTAGTTGACGGCTTCCAATCATGTGAGCTCCCAGAGCCAACAAGTCCTCCTGACTGCTGATGAAATTACCCCACTGGGTGAGCCAGAATTCCTCTTAGTCCGGGAGGTCATAGCTGTGGATGCTACACACCTCTACACCCTCAGAGTCAAAGTGGACATCTCCCTGCCAGTCACATTCAGGTAAGGTTAATAAACAACCCCCCAGAGATCATCAGAGAAAAACATTTGAGCTGGTATATTGTATACCCTTTACATTAAAATATAGACTACCACTTGAAATGTACTTTTGAAGTTATGTCGTGTCTGGTTATTCTAAATGTCCATGTGCTGTATTTCATATAGATGGGATTTTGGGGATGGCAGTAGCAAGGTGATCCACACCCAGTCTGCTCCATGTCAGAATATGGAAGGGCTAATGGAGAGAGGAGGGAAGCACGTCTATGTCCAGGACTCAGTCAACTATACCTTTTCTATTCCAGGTAAACACTCTCACAACAACAATTAAAGCTGCACTTAGCAATATTTTGGATGAAATGACTATGTGTAATTTAAAATCGAAAACCTCACGATATGCTACCTGCCCAGCATTAACGACAACAGACACAGTAACCTAGCATCTAACTAGTGAACACAGTGGAGAATTTAGCAGACAGATATTTCCACACACCAAACCAGCTAAAAGGAGAGTGAATATATGACATCCTTGGGTGGCCCAAAACAAAGTGATGCTAATATTGCTCCATGTCTGCTGGATGTGCAATGTGTTAACAAGTGTACCATATCAGGTTTATAAAGTGATTATATGCCAGTGTTGTGTTTACAGCTAAGATATCCTGCCCCCAAGGTTAATTACTGCTTTAAAGATACACTACATACAATTACACAGGCATCAAATTAGCTGCGGCTGTACTAGACATCCAGAACATTAAAGGTCCCATGACATGGGGCTCTTTGGATGCTTTTGTATACCCCTTAGTGGTCCCCTAATACTGTAGCTGAAATCTCTTTTATATAGCCCTTAGTGGTCCCCTAATACTGTATCTAAAGTCTCTTTTATATAGACCTTAGTGGTCTCTATTGCTGTATCTGAAGTCTCTTTCCCAAAATTTAGCCTTGGTGCAGAATTCCAGCCACTAGAGCCAGTCCCACAATGAGCTTTCCTTGGTATGTGCCATTTCTGAGTCTGTAGCTTTTAAGGAGGAGGGGTGTGGGGGGGCAAGGTGGAGGCGGGGGGTGTGGCCTTGACCAACTGCCACTTTGCTTTTTTGAAAGCCATGATGTCTCTCTCTTTCTCATAGGTGAGGTAACTTTGTTCCTTATGACCTCATAAGGAGCAAGATTTCAGATCGGCCCATCTGAGCTTTCCTTTTCTCAAAGGCAGAGCAGGATACCCAGGGCGCGGTTTACTCCTATCACCATTTCTAGCTACTGGGGAACCATAATCAGACTGGGGAACGAATATTGATGTTGAAAAAAACTCATAAAGTGAAATTTTCATGCCATGGGACCTTTATTATAGAAGCAAACACATTTGCAATGTAAAAATATAGTGGAGTAATGGCGTCCTGGCCATGCATGCATGTTAGTTCATGTGGAAGCTAAAAAAGCTATTTCACGTTTTGGGGAACGGTCTTAGAGAGGACAATGAAGGGAGTCATTGAACTCCATTGAATTGGAGGCAATTGGATTGGAGGCAAACCCAGCACACTGTTTTTTTTTCCAGTATTTTGAGTACGAGCCCTTTAATGATACTGCCAAGTGCACATGTGTCATTGAATCTTTGGCGAGTACTATAGGTTGGTTGATAGAACTTTTTGCTGGTATTTTGACTAAATGCCAGACAACATGCAACATTTATTTAGTCCCTGAACTTGATTTTAGACTTTTTAAAACCCCATTTTACGAGGAATTTGAAAATCGCTGATTTCTGTGACATTTGATGACTAGAATAAAACTTGGAGAACCTGTGCTTGGTACTTGCTTTTTGGTCCATCAAGGTAAAATCTTCTTTCCTGTTTTTGCAGCTGACTACACTCTTCATGTCCAAGTCTCCAACCAATATGAAAAAACTGATGCGACAATGAAGATAAGCGTACGCCCTCGATTAAAACACCTCCTCATTTCCCCTTCCCCTCCAGTGCCACTCGTTGAACAGACTCTCATTCTGGAAGCTTCGACAGAGCCTTCCACCCATGCTGTTGTCTACACATGGGACTTTGCCGATGGCTCTGAAGTTATCCAAGGCATCCACTGTAAAGTCAACCATACTTTTGCGTCTGCAGGAGTGTATAACCTTACAGTGTGTGCCAACAACACTCTTACATTCTTGACCACTTGGCTCATGATGGAAGTTTTGGAGAAAATCTCTGGATTGACAGTTAGTTACAATGGACCCACTGAACTAAGCTCTGCTACAGATTTCAGAGCTACAGTGGCAACTGGTACGAATCTGCTATGGAATTTTGACTTTGGCGATGGGTCCCGGCAGGGAAACGTTACAGATGGTTCCATCTCTCACATCTATAAGTCGCCAGGGCACTATACAGTAGATGTCACTGTCTTGAATTCTGTCAGCCAAGCTCATCAGTCTCTCTGTGTTGAGGTCTATAGGTTGGCTGTTAGTGGAGTTCTCCCTACAGAATGTGTCATGAGTGGAAGAGACATACAGTTTACTGCTCTGGTGAAAGGGAACATATCCATTCTGACTTTCCATTGGCTGTTTGGAGATGGATCACCTCTGGCTGTACTGACGGGACAGTCGACAGCCATGCACACATTTCAAAGTCAAGGGATCTTTCATATTAGTCTGACTGTGTTTGGTTCTGTTACATCTGTATCGTTTAATAAGAGTATCTGTGTGGAAGCACCAATAACCAACATCACAGTACAGTCTTCAAAAGAAGTAGTGGCAGTAGGAGATGAGGTATGTGTCATGGTTTTAGTTTCCCCCGTACAAATTAGAGGTTATCAATTCAAGTGGGTAAGCAGCCCCTCTAGTATCACCGCCATGACAGAAACAAATCAAAAGTGTTTTATCTTTAAAGAGAAAGGTGTGGAAGAGGTATCAGTAACAGCACTTAACGAAGTCAGCAACAAAACCGCGACCGCTAGGATCACCATTCAAAACCCTGTGAGTAAGCTGTCTGTGGATAGTCAAAGTGGCACACTGACAGTCAATACATTAGCATCATTTTGGGTCGCCAGTTGCACTGGTAGCAATGTGTCAGTGCTGTGGGACTTTGGAGATGGATCCCCAGTGGAGACAAAGCAAAATGTGTCACACGCCTTCACCTCGACGGGTCAGTACACAGTCACCGTCACAGCATTTAATGCTGTTAGCCGTGATTCTGTGTCTCTTAAAGTCAATGTTTTACTTCCTATTTCAGACCTTTCACTTCACACCAACCAGCCTTATGCTATAGTAGGAGAAGAAACTCTTATCTCAGCAATTAGCAGTGTTCTCAGTAGCACCAACTACTACTGGACTGTAGATGGTTTAAACTCAACCAAACAGGGGACTTATCAGTTTAGATTTGCTTTCCTGAAACCAGGAATGTATCAAGTAAGGGTTGTTGCACAGAACTTGGTAAGTAGAAAGGAAGCAGCTATTTTAATTGAGGCCTTCGAAAGTATAGAGGGTCTTCAGATTGAATGTCAGAGCCTGACAAACATGAAATACATACCAACCCAAGAGGAACTGCTGTTTATTGCTTCAATCACCAAGGGCTCCAATGTCAGTTATCACTGGCTTGCTTTACGTAGTGGAATAAACCGACAAATTACTAGTGATGGAGAGCTTTTTCATATGTTAGTTGAAACTCCTGGTGGGGTTTCAGTTGAGCTAAGAGCTTCCAACAAGTTGGGTGAGGCCACCAGCATTGTTCATTTAGTGTCAGTACAGCGTGTAGCAGGTGCACACATTACAACACAATCAAACATTGTAGCTTTAGGGGAATTGGTGAATATTTCTGTATCCGTGGTTACCGGGTCAGACCTACATTACCTGTGGTATGTGAAATCTGATCTTTCACCCTTGAAGACCCACACACCCTTTCTTCTCCACACTTTTACAAGTGTTGGTCATTGTCTTGTTAGAGTTTCAGCTCAGAATGTCCTTAGCCACAGCAATTTCACCAAAGAGTTCAATGTTCAGGAGGAGATCCAAGAGATGGACTTTGAAATTGAAAGGAAGACGCATCCCTTTCAAATCACCACAAGTTCTGCAGTTCAACTCCATGGGCTTATTCGGAAAGGTAGTGATTTGCATTGGAACTGGGAAATTAGAGGTGCTGTGCTTTTTAATTATACAAATCAGACCTTTATCTACACTTTTCCATTGGCAGGTATCTATCAGGTGTCTTTAAATGTCTCCAATGGGATAAATTGGCAGATGGTTTCACACAGTGTCACAGTTCAGGATGCAATCAAAGGTCTAATGCTGAATATTTGGAAGTCAACCTTTTGCACCGAGGAACCAGTTACAGTTATTCCAACAATTTCCAAAGGAAGCAATGTAAGCTTCGCCATAACATTTAGAAACAAAGACTGGATTCATAGTCAGGGCATTCGTAAAGGACAGTTCACCACATCAAGCCTTCCAGCCGGGACACATCTAGTTACACTGAAAGGTTGGAACCAGGTCAGTAGTGCTGAGGTGTCTTCCAGCATTCTTGTTGCTGAGCATATTCAAGGTTTGCGACTTGTGAACTGTTGCGCTGATGCTCTAGAGGCTCAGAAAAGAATCCAGTTCAGGGCAGAAGTTCAAAGTGGACTTCCAGTCAACTACACCTGGATATTTCACTTGGTAGGGTCTGAGCCCACCTGGCTCAAAGGACAAGAAGTGATCTTTACTCCACCACAAAATGGTTTATTGACGTTTAGCGTGCTCGCCACCAATGGAATCTGCTCGAATATGGTAAATGCTACTGCTATAGTTCAGTGGCCTGTGAAAAAGGTCAAGCTTGTCTGTCATTCGGAAAGAATATTTGTTGGATATTCGGTCAGGTTTTCTGTCAAAGTTAATGAAGGGAGCAATCCCAAATACCTCTGGGACTTTGGAGACTCCACTGAAGCATTGGTGACAGACTTAAGCACAGTCAATCATTCTTATTATATTCCTGGGAAATACAGTGTTATGGTCAAAGTTCTAAACAGTGTAAGCCATGTGTCCACAGTGCTAGACATGGAGGTGGAGGAGCCTCAGTGTTCAAGACCTCAAGCTTCTCTTGTCCAGAGCCAGTCTACTATCTTCAGGTCTAGACCGAGTTTCTTCGAAGCAAGCATGGACATTACCTGCTCTGCTTACAAAGCCACGTACCTATGGGAGATATTCAAAGAGTCTGATTGTACCAACTTAGAATTCTCTGGTAACAAAGTCGTGCTTAGAAGTCAGGTAGATGCAACTTCGCCTTTTCTCTTACTCCCGAAGCACACTCTCGATGTGGGACAGTATTGCCTGGTATTCAGCGTTTCCCTCCAGGGAACTCCTCTACTTGCCCAACAAAAAACCAGCGTTACAGTGGTCCACTCAATGTTGGTAGCTGTCATCAAGGGGGGATCCCACAGACTGTGGCCCAGCCTCAGTGACCTCGTCCTGGATGGATCTGAGTCTGAAGACCCTGATGTAGCTCCAGGAGTGGAAGATATACTTCAGTACCACTGGACCTTCATGACAGTGGTAAAAGCCTCTTGATGTTAAAGCAACCTTGGTGTGAAGGAAATTATATTAATTGTTATTATTATGAGTTGTATAAGATATGATATATGTAGCTGATACTAACACTTGGGTGTTTGTATTTTCAGAACTCAACTGAATCTCATTTTCCAAAAGCTATTGGGAGTAACAGCAGTATAATGACTGTACTGAGCACTCAGCTGCACTCTGACACAGTCTACGTTTTCTCTCTCACTGTACACAAGGCAGGGAGGAGACCTGCCTCTGTCAACCAGACAGTGAGTATAACCAAATCAAATTACATTCTCACACAAAAGCATACTCTATCACTGTTTTTGTGTGCACTTGCTGTGGTTGAGAATATATCTCACAGAGTTTTAGAGCTATGGGCAATCATGGCAGAACTTACCATAGGCATACCAACACATTTATTCAAATAAGACACTTATCACACATACAGTACCTCTGTCTTGTATCTGTAGGTGACTGTGTGTGACGCTCCTGTGCTTCCTGTGATTGTGGAGTGTGTGTCCTGCTCTGTGCTGTCCTCCGCACACCACGTTAGTTACAACGCCCCCATCATTCTCTCAGGACAATGTGGACAGTGTGACGACCAGGCTCAGGTAATGATTCGAATACTAACATCGAGCTTACATGTGAAGTCATTTTTTTCAGTAAATTAAATTTTTGACAATTTTTGTGAAATATTGTGAACAATAGTGTTCAGCATAAGGCAAAACTTTTTTTTTTAAAAACATGACAAATTATAATGGTGGTGCAGGTGGAAAGAAACGATCAACACAGTTCTCCCCTGCTGCAGTCTCAGTTGTTCATTACATTTTAATTCATCAAGCTGTAATGTGGGTTGTCTATTGCAATCCTACTAGCGTTTCCGAACTCAAAGCTAAGCCAGAGAACATCAATCGCAGTTTTTAATGTAAATGTTGCGTTCAAGGTTTGGTTATGTTTAGGCACAAAATCTACGTAGTTACGTTTAAAAAATATATTTTGGTTTGGGTTTAAATCAGACGTGAAAGTCCTGTGTTATTATTTTCCGGGGAAATACAGTGTTATGGTCAAAGTTCTAAACCGTGTAAGCCATGTTTCTACAGTGCTAGACATGGAGGTGGAGGAGGAATATAACAATTTCAGTGTTTATCTACTTTGAGAATAAATTTGTGATTGGACAGTTTAATTAATATTTTTTCTTAGCAATGCTTGATTGGTTAGAGAACTGAACAGTACAATGCTTTTTTATTTGCAGCCAAGAAACAGATAATAAGACGCAGATGCAGTATTAATTTGATTCATTTATGTGTCTTCTCCCAGTACATATGGAGCGCTGAGGACCAGACTGGCATTACCCTGAGCCTTAACACCGTCTCCACCTCTACAGGAAGACATTCTTCTAACTTGGTGGTGCGTTCAGGTGTTTTGCAGCCAGGGCAGAGTTATACCTTCACTCTCAATGTATCCCAGCCTGGCAGAGGGCAGTGGGGCAGCGCCAGCCTGACGCTACTACCCAACAATCCGCCGCACGGAGGCCTGTGTGATCTCAGTCCAGAGTCAGATATACATCTGCTGGAGACAGTGGTCACCTATAACTGCTCAGGTAACACTGAGGTCTCAGTACAAGTGTTACTGAATCCAATTAGCATCAATATCTTTGTCACTTTTAATGGAGAAAAATCAGCTGTCATCCTGCAAGCCTGTTTTTTCTTTACAAATCAAAAGTAAATGCTTCTTCAACAATCAGATTCTGTCCCGCTAACATCTGTCTTCTTTTTGCAGGGTGGCGAGATGATGAAAGCAGGGCATCTCAGCTGATCTATACCTTCCAGGTAGCACCCAGCCAGCCCATTGGAACTCTGCTCACTCTGTACAGGTGGATACAGACATCAACCTATAGCAATTAGTAGACAAAGAAGGGTGAATATTAAAAACTGAGTTATAAGGTAAGATTTGGATTTACTATAACTGTTTATCTTTTGTCTTCATTTCTCTCCCTAGGGGTACCCGTTCAACATTTGGCACCCTGGTTCCAATAGGAAGTCCTGGGCAGGAAAGAAGCATGTCAGTTATTACAGTCACATTGCTGGTAGAAGATCATCTGGGGGCAAAGGTCATTGCTCTGAACAGGTAAGCTACCAGGATTTGATGCAGCCAGAGCAAAATAAGCATCAGAATTATGTTTGTTAGTCTTGTTCTAGGTGTTATTTGACCAGGTCAAAGCATTTTATTTTTCAGTCAAATGTTGGACAAATAATTTAGGTTATTCCGTGTAAAAGTACAATACCGCTTTCAGTACCAGTATCAGTACCCTTAAAGTGATGATACCGATACCGATATCATCAGATATCAAAATCCATAACCACCCTGAACTCACCATGCATTGACTTCACTTCACAGCCTAACGCCCCCCCCCCCCACTCCCAGACTTTTTTCTCCCACCTACTGTGCAATACTATTTATAATACCTAAAAGGACACTGGAATTCTTACTTAATTATGTATAACAATAATAACTTACTTAATACTTAATATTCAACCATTTAATCTCATTACTGTGCAATATTTATGTATTTCTTATGAATACTTAACCATTTAATTTCATTACAGTGCAGTATTTATTTATTTATTATTATACTTAACCAGTTAATCTCATTACTGTGCAATATTTAATACTCAGAACTTTTGATACTACTTTAATTATGTATATAATTGCTCTCGGGACTGTGCTCCACATCCCCCCCTCTCTTTTTTTCCCCACTTTCACTTCATATTTTTATATTTTTTATATTTTTTGTGTTGACACTGTAAAGGGGTTGCCGAAATCTCGTTGCACAGGTACTGCACTTGCGTATAATGACAATAAAGGCTTTCTATTCTATCATGTACTTCCTTTGATAACTTTTTTTCTACTTCATTCGATACTCACCATGTGAATGGAGGCTTTCATTTACGTAAAATGCTACCACCACTTCCTACCGCCCAAATTACTTTAACAAGTGTTATAGTGATTAAAGTATTGGGGAGCCCTGGTAGTTCACCTGGTTCAGCGTGCACCCCATATACAAAATCTGCAGGCGGCTCTTTGCTGCATGCCATACCCCTTCTCTCCCCTTACTTGTCTTCAGCTATCCTTTCAAATGCCTAAAAAACTAAAAACAATTAAAGTAGTTATGAAATAACTGAACAAAACTGTACAATGTATCATTATTATTTGGGCTCAAGTTTCTCACACCACAGACTATGGGTTGTAGCTGCTGCAGTTGTTGGCCAATCACATGTCGCATTAAATCAAAGAATGCTTGCAGGGATTGGCTGAGAACTGAACCATGTAAATTAGTAATCTCTTTGTAGATCTGGGTACAAAAACAAACAAATCAATGTATTGTTTGACTGGAGAAGTTTCAATGCTGCTTGGTTATGGGTTGCTGCAGCACTGATGCCCAGCCCTAAACCACTTCATGCCAGTTGTCTTCATCATGTTTGATTGAACTCTCACTCTTTCTGATTGCTCCTTTCCCTAGAATGTTGACAGTTGATAATCCTGCAAAAGATGGAGAGGCCAGTCAGTGGCTCAGAATCAAGAGCCAGACAGAGCTTTGGGCTTTAGTCCAACATGGCAACCCTCAAGAGATCATCCCTTATTCCATCGCCCTCACCAGCCAGCTCAATCAAGTAATGTCTCATATCTCATCTGCCAGCGCATGAAATGACACTCTGAACGGATTCTGATTAACTATAACCAAATGAGTGAATGAGAACTTTGAAAGGTTTGCATTTGCTTGGAATTTGGACTAATGACTTTCCCCCACCTGTCCACAGATGGAGCCGGTACGGACGGCCGTAGAGCTCATGGACAGAAGGGAGATCCGTGAAAATGTGGCCCAAGCCCTGGCCTCTCTTCCTGTGTCCTCCTTGCTGCATGTTGATCAGATCAGCTCAGCGTTGTCACTGGCAACTGTAAGCAGTAGTTTGTTCCTTCATCATTCTCAGCCCAAAACATTAATCATTTATAACAATGATAACTAATATTGAAAATGCTTCATACTGAGACGGTTGCAGAATCTCAAACATCTCAAAGATTTTGAAGCCTTTGATAACCTTCTCATATTGGCAGTGTTGGTAGTCCTGCATTGAACATGTTACTTCAGTGAAAGTATGTAATGTAAGTATCATCAGGAAAATGTACTTAATGCAGAAATATCCTCATATTTTAGAAACTGGGAAAGATAAGAACAGTTCTGTCAATCAACTAAGCGTTTAATCGGCTAATCGTCTCAGCTGGGCTTGTAGGCCTCTTTATTGTTGGGTAGTTTAAGTTTTAATAAAACAAATGTTTTTACAAAATTCACGTGGGGAAAAATCTCAATTTGTAAAGAAACTAATAACTAGAGCTAGTCATATTAATGTAGTGGAGTAAAAAGTGGGAGTGAGTAGAAAGTAGCATGAAAAGATTCAGTAAAGACTCAAAAAGGCAAGAAAGCAACATCATATTTTAAAAAATGCTCCTCATTTTTATGTTCAGCATTAATTCTGAAAAAATGTCATTATTATCTCTGTTTTCCCAAGGCTGTTCCTAGCGAATTGGTATGTGAAAAGTGCCAGCAGAAGGTTCTGGAGGCTGTGGGCAAGATGATCCATGTCATGGAGGAACAGATGAGTCTTGGTGTTTTGTCAGCTGTGGAAACAGGGAAGAACATCCTTAACATCCTAGGTGCTGGTCGACCACCATCTCCTGCATTCAAATAGTCATGTGCTAATGGTGAAATTTACCGAATGGGTGAATAATCTGTGTTCTCTTTGTTTCCAGGTAGCATCCTGGCAGCTGTATCTGAGTCAGTCAGTGCTTCCAGATCTCACCCAGCCCACACACGCACTCTACAGTCCGATTCCACGACCGCCCAGTCAGCGCTGGGTCACGCAGGGGCCCTGATGCGCTCCCTGATGCGTTCCCGTGTTCATGGCGAGGCGCCCCTTTCACTATCCACCGATTATATCAATACGGTGGGTTTCCATGGAGACCCCTCTGACCTCCTCTGCAGTCCCCAGTCCAACCAAAACCAGATCATCCCGTCCGAGTCCTCATCAGCTGACGCATTGAAGAGTTCTCGCCCGTGTCCGTTTCACATCCCCAGCTCCCTTACCGCTCACCTGAAGAGTCAGAAGTTAGACGTGGTGCAGATACTGTTCGGTATGGATGCCGAGTTGGGATCCAACCCATTGCTGACTGGAGCTGTCCCCCCGATTTCCACCGCTCTGGTTGCAATGGAGCTCAGCACACCTCAGGGCCAACCCATTCCCATCCAGGATCTGGACATGGAGCGGGCCATACGGGTCACCCTGCCCAACAAGTACCCTGTGGGACAGAGCGATGGGAGGGAAGGTGAAGCTGGGAATGGGACATGTCTGACTGTGAATCTGTCCACTGAAGGAAGGTTGAACCTCACAGTCAAAGCCGTGGATGAACTGGGGGAAAACGCAGGTTTATTCATCTCCTTCAACTTCAGCCTGGACCCAGGTACAGTGGATCATTTTTGATTTTAAACTTTTGCACTTTGCTATAATGCTAATGGACAATTGGCCTTAATGCCTATTAACTTTCTGTTTTAAACTATGCACCTTCTTCTGATGGGTACAAAGCCACAATTTATCTATTTCAAGACCATATGTGTAGAATGTCTAAGTCATATTATTATCTTTCAAATAACTCTGATGTTTTTTTCTTTTAGCTCTGTTTTTGGGCTCTACCTGAGAAAAATATATTGCTCTACAGTTTAATCTTGCATTGCCAGACCTATTTCCACAGCGCTGCGGAGATGGGTCTGGCTACACCACACACACATTCCAGGATAGGAGAAGAAAAAACACATTTTGAGTTGCATTTCTTTAAACCAATCCCAATCGCTAACATTTGGATGCAGGTACTTGTTTTGGTGGAAAATTTGCACCCAGTAGACCTTAATAGGGGTGGGGGGAAAATATCAATACAGCATAGAATTGCAATATTTTCAGTGGCAATACTGTATCAATACACAGGCAGCAAGTATCTTTTATTATATATGTGTCGGTCAGTTTGTCTGCTCAATAATCATATTTTTCAGCAATACAACTGAAGGGATATGAACAAACAGAGAAATGTATCTTTTTAGATAAAACAGATGTTGATAAGTTTCCTTTTGGGGAAAGATTTTAAATTAAAAAAATTAGAAGTTGGAAAAAAAGATAATAAATTGCAATATATTGCAGAATATTGCAATATGTTTAAAATCGCAATAATGTATCGTTGCATAAGTATCGTGATATATCGTATCGGGAGACATTTTCACGTTTCAAACACACGGTCAAACACAACATGTCTACAATATGGAATAAAAACAGCATCTTCATTTTTTTTATACATCTAATAAAAATACAGTTTAAATATCATTAGTTGGCTGTCAAACTTTAACACACTCTTAAACAAAGTAATGACCGCCAGACTTTACATTAAACATAAAAAAAACATATATAATTAAAATAAATTAAAATAAATAAGGCCATGTACTTCTTAGCACAGTCTTCCAAAGTTGAAAGTCATTCGAACAAAAAAATTTCCCATGTTCAAAAAGGAGTAGGAAGAAGTTGATAAACGACTTATCAAGTCCGACCCCCTTTCTCTACATTTCTCCTTTAATAGATCTTATGCTTCAGTTATTTACACATCATAGACACAGATGCATACACACACAAAAACATTTACACTTTTACAAGTTTTTTTTTCTTTTCTTCCCTTTCTTCTTCTTCTTTCTATACCATCTATCTATAGCAGATTAAATAACACATCCACACTAAACTTAGTACATTGATATATTAGTATATAGATATTAGTATAAAGACCTATTAGCATATAGATATACTAGTATATAGATATATTGGTATATAGATGTATCGGTATATAAATATATTAGTATATAGACATACCAAGATATTATGCAGCACCTACATAATAATGTATTATCCTTACTGTATATCTGTAAGATGTTGCATTCATTTGAAATTACAAAGGCTGTTTTTTAAACTGCATTATGCAAATCTAGGAGCTGCTACTCCAGCGATTCTGGGACGCGTCAAGATAGAAGTGAGCTCTACAGTGCCAGGGACTAATGCATCCCAGAATTCCCTGGTGAGAGAGTTGACTCTCACTCTCTCTGCTCCGACCACCTCCACAGAGGAAACCATATTCCTATCTCCACTGTGAGTCACAGCTCTTTTCTGGAACTCGGTTCTCTGGCCGGTTGCTCATTTACCTGAACAAAGAATGGGACTGAATTTCTAATAATGATCCCTAATAAATGTTAAATTGATAGTTAATCCATTTACTGTTAACAAACAACTCAATTATAATGAATAATGTTTACTAATTTTAGTAATGCTTTAAGTTATTCTAACATTTGTCATTGTTTGTTAACAGTGAAAAAGCATTTTACTAAAGTTAAATTAACGATCAATGTATCATTTACTAATGGTGGTTCTTATAGATAGATAGATAGATAGATAGATAGATAGATAGATAGATAGATAGATAGATAAAACTTGGACATTACTGTTTTACATTAGGACATATAAAGGACATATACAGTGTTACCCTCAATTTTCATCCCCAACAGTTTGGACAGGACAGACAAGCCCCTCTCCGTCAACCTGACCTGGTCCCTGGCGGACGGCTGTCCCGTCCAGGTGTCGGTGTGTGTGTTCAGCTCTCTGTGCCAGTACTACAGTGTGAAGGAGAGGCGTTGGAGCAGTGAGGGTCTACAGCCGCTGGAGGGCAGCACGCTCCACTCAGCACGCTGTCTCACCCAGCACCTCACCATGTTCGGGGCCAGTGTGTTCATCCACCCTGGGGCCGTCGTTCTGCTGCCACCGGTATGTGAGAGCACAAAGCAACAGCTGTTAATGAGTGCATGTATTTTGAAAAAACACAGTCCCCAAATGCAAAGTCAGGATTAGAAAGAGGACAGTCATCAGCTGGCTCTTCCCCCTCTCCCTCCATCTGTGTCTTATCTGTGCAGCCAGGCGGCCCCGTGCGTAACGTGCTGGTGGGGATCGTGTGCGCCGTCCTGGTTCTGATTCATCTGCTGGCGGGGCTCATCGCCCATAAACTGGACCACTTGGACAGCCTGAGACTGAGCCAGGTCCCTTTGTGTGGCCAAGCGGGGCTGTACCACTACAGAGTGCTGGTCAAGACCGGCCGCAGGACAGGAGCAGGTCAGCCAGGGACAAAACAAGTAGTAGCCTATCCGCTAACTGGGGCTGCACAGTATGAGGAGTATATGCACTACTCGATAACGTTGTTGAATATCGCGATAACAATATTACTTACATACATAAAACAGATATTAAAGTGTAGTCTGTAGTTCTGCTGCTTTCAGTATTCTGCTTATACAATTTGATTGTTATATTTGTAACAAAGGAAAGGAAATTCTTTCTAGTATTTTTTAAATTGAACAAATTGAACATTGTATTGAACGGAAGCAGATTAGTGCCATGTGAAAATTGTGTTTGAGTTCTGAGTTTAAAGTCAGAATTTCACGTGTGGCCCTAATCCTCTTCGGTAGAATTGAATTGAAATCACTAAGAAAAGAATGAGTTACATTTTAAAGTGCAGTTTGCTTCTAATATTTCTTCTATATACTTCTAATATAACACAAAAATCTAAAAAAGTGTCTTTTCGCAATGTGTCGCAGCCTTTTGCGATGTTTTATTGCACCAGTTGACAATTAAAAACACAATATATTGTGCAGCCCTAACGTTATGTAATGCAAATTATTAATGCTCCCATCAGGCACCACAGCACACGTCGGCATCAGTCTGTACGGTGTGAACAAGAGCGGCTCTCGCCATCTGCAGAGGGGGGGGGCTTTTCAACGCGGCAGCCTGGACCAGTTTCACCTGGAGACAGATGACAACCTGGGAGACGTTTGGAAAATTCGCATCTGGCATGATAACACAGGTTCAGTTTAATTCAATTTCATAGATAGTGGCAAATCATAACAGGAGTTATCTCAGGACACTTTGCCGGTAGAGTAGGTCTAGACCACACTCTATGGTTTACAAAGACCCAACAATTGCCCCAAAGAGCAACATTATGGTGCAACAACGGCAAGGAAAAACTTCTAACAGACAAAAATCTCAGGTAGACCAATGTTGTTGGTGGGCGGAGAGAAGCAAACATATTCTTATTTTGAAACAGTTTTGAACATAAAACCTAATATGGGATCTAAATCACATCAAATCAAGTAGGCCTGGGCGATATGGAGAAAATCCAATATCACAATATTTTTGACCAAATACCTCAATATCGATACCGCAACGATATTGTAGTGTTGACTATTGGTGCTTTCATTAAATATTGACACAATGAGATTTTTGATAAATAATCACCAGTAATGTGGATACAATGACTAAGTGGGTAAGGGCAAAGAATGGAACAGTTACAGTCTGGTAAGTTCAGAAAATGACATCACTTTACTGTAATGCAGCCTTTAAAACCAGGAAAAGACAAAACTTATGCCTTATTACGATAGTATGATATTTCAAATGTAAGACGATATCTAGTCTCATATCACGATATTGATAATATCGATATATTGCCCAGCTTTTTGTGAGTTATGTTTTGAATGTGGCCTAACTCCAAAATCTTTGGTTAATTTAAAAACACCAAATCATTTGTTGAAAATCACATATTTTGAATAAAAAGGACTGGAGAGAGATCAAACCCACCTTCTCACTTGAGACTGTAAGTAGTCTCGATGACTACATGTGAACCTTATCCCTGTAAATGTAGGTCTAGACCCGTCCTGGTACGTTGAGCATGTGGTGGTTTGGGACCCTCAGACAGACAACATGTTCATCTTCCTGCTGGAGGACTGGCTCTCTGTTGAGAATCAGAAGAACGGCTCGGTGGAGAAGGAAGTTCTAGCCTCATGTAAGCGTATACACTTACTTTCAACTGAGTAATATGTACAGTACTCCATGGATCCACTTGTGTTGATAACAAAGTCCGGTGGCTGTGTTGTTTTCCCAGGTCCCGAGGAGCTTTCTCAGTTTGGACGTGTCTTCACCTCCCAGATGATGTTTGGGATGGTTGAGGACCACCTGTGGCTGTCGCTATGGGAACGTCCGGCCCACAGCCGCTTTACCAGGGGTCAGAGGGTGACATGCAGCGCTCTCACGCTGCACCTCTACTTGGCACTGGGGGCTCTGTGGTACGGGGCTGTTGGCACCGAGGGCCACAGGTAGGGTGGCTTATTGTAGGGCTAGGACAATATTACATCATAATCAATCTAAATCTTAAAATTTGGATAATATGACACAATTGTTGTCCTTTCCTGGTTTTAAAGGCTACATTACATTAGCATACAGTTTAGTACATTTTCTGAAATTATCAGACTGTTCTGCCCAATATTTGCCTTTACTCACTTAGTAATTATATCCAAGGTACTGATGATTATTTGTCCAAAATATAATTGTGTAAATATTTCGTGAAAGCAGTCACAGTCAACCCAATATCCCAACAATACCATTATCAATGTTTTTGGTGAAAAATATCGTTGTATTTGATTTCCATCATATTGCCCAGCTCTGGCTTAAAGACCTTCAACATGAACCCAAAAACATTACTTGCGAGAGAATTAATAATCTACCAAATGTCAGATAATAACATGTGATAACATTTCATTGAAAATACAGTCCTTTTTGCTGTTTGATAGTTATTATAGGTATATGTAATATAACATTGATAAATACAAGTAACATGTTATTAGTATTTTTGGCTTATTTAAAGGTACATTATGTAATTCTTTGTGTCTTTACATGGCGTTAAGTTGTTCCGGAGATAAACCAGTCCGTCAGTAGATTCTGACAGGATGGAACTGATTTGTGTCCCTTTTCCACAAGTGGACCGGTGTCCGCCCAGCTGCTGGTTACCTGGGAGGCAGTTGTCGTGGGGATGAGTGTTGCGGTACTGGTGTTTCCTCTCCAGTGTTTCCTCTGTTTCCTGTTTAGGAAAGCTCACAGTCAGGTAACTTGAAACAGCTACTTTATTTCCATGATAAGTTTAACTGCTGAAAGAAAACCTGTTTCCACCCAAGGTTCTAATAGTTTAGTATATTTAAGGTCAGTTCATTTTAATTAGTTTTCAGAGTGCATTTGTTAGTTTTAGTTTTTTAGAAAGGTTTAGTTTTTAGTAGTGCTGTCAGTTAAACACGTTATTAACGGCGTTAACGCAAACCCATTTTCACGGCGTAGATTTTTTGATTGCGATATTAACGTTTTTTTGACATAGCAAACTTTGTAGTTTTTTTTTCACTTGCTGTTGCAACAACTAGTCACGTTAGAAAAACTACAACACCCACTGGATCTAGCTAGACCGGAAACAGAACAACAGGCACGCCACACACACGCCGTTTGGGCTTGCGAGGCGGCCAAAGAGTAGTAACGTTACGTTTTGAGTGGATGGCGAGCGCAAGACGCCAAAATGGACGCCAATAAGATTCTGAATGGAAAGTTTCCTTTTTAAAAGTTGCCAAATGTTCCATTGGCGAGACCAAAGTGATCTGTGTGTTTGGTCTTGTGAACTGAGCTATCATCGCAGCACGTCCAGTCTGAAATACCACTTGATGGCCAAGGACTCAGCTGTTGCAAATTCCCCCCCCGTCAAAGTATTACTTTTACCCTTTTATTGATGGACAGTGTTACATTGTGTGAGAGATTATTTGCTCTAAGTGAGAATGTTAGTGTGAAATTAACCACGACAGTAGGCTATCTGCCAATAAAAAAACATTTGCACAAAGCAAATCAATCTACTTTTCCATGTTTCCATAAGAGCAGTAAAATGAAAAAAAAATAATGTGATATTTTGATTGTTTGACAACATTAGTTTTGAGATGAAGAATGTCTTAATTTATTCCGCGAGGGGTAATTCACAATTTGCCCTCTGTTAGCACAGTTGCACACGCATTAAACACAGACCTGGCACACATGCTCAGGACCCAGGGGTGTCGACTGGGGCGAAAAAGGGGACTCAGTATCCATGGCACTCAAAAAGATGCTAGAATGAATAGAATGAATAGCTGTGGATGTGGGGAGGGGTCCACATAAAATGCCTTTCTACAAGGCCCAGACTTTTGTGCTACGCCCCTGTCAGGACCCATACAGTGAGGGGGGGCTGCTTCTTGGAGGAGCCCCCCGAGCAGTTGGGGGTTCGGTGCCTTCTTCAATGTTGAAGGTTACCTTGGTAGTGCCCAGGCGGTGAACTGGCACCTCTCCAGCTACCAATCCACGCTCCGAATTTTGGCCCAAAATTCCCAAACCCAACTCCCTCAGACTGAACTCCTACCACCCCAATTTAGATTTGTTTTGCAGGGCCAGCTATTATGTTTCTGACGTATGTACCTACATATCCAAAATACTTTTGTTGTTGAGAATGGCTATGATATTTAATTTTTGCGCTACTTTAGTGTCCGATTTGAAGCAATGACGCCATCTGATGTCATGGCGCCATGTCATGTCAAGTCAATTTATGAGTTAACAGAAGAGTTGACAGAAAGCTTAATAGTTGTTTTTAACCTGGCTATAAAGTATTTAGTTTTTGTCTTTCTTTAAGGTTTTTTATTTTAATTTTAGTTTACTATAATAACCCTGTTTTCAACCCTAACCCTTAGTTTGACTCGGGCGGGATGGGGTCTGTTGCTGTCCGCTCCTAAGCGTGCCTTCAGTGTGCTGGTGGTTAGAGGTCATTACCATGCGTTCTTATTTAGTTTGCCAAACACTCTTATCTCAGTATGGAAAAGTGTAGGTGCGTAAGTGTGTTTCCCTTTTATCTGAATGTACACTCAAAAACTGCTCAGGCAGCAATTTATGTGTGTGTGTGTGTGTGTGTGTGTGTGTGTGTGTGTGTGTGTGTGTGTGTGTGTGTGGTTAACCCAGGTAACCTTGGACACGTCGGTTCCCCCTTCTCCTGTTTGTCACTCTGTGGAGATGGACGTTTACCTCGGCCAATCAGGGCTCTCCGGCCCTTCCTTCCTGTCTCTACCAGACTCCTCCAACCTAGTCCAGGACAGTCCTTCATCTGTGAGCACGCACACACACACAGAAAAATAATTGCTTTTCTTCAAAGATGTGAACTTGAGGACTTGAGTTGACACGAGTCGCAGTTTTGATGATATGTGACATGACAAAAAATAAATGCCTAGAGACTCTCCTTGACTTAAGGTACTTGATGACTCTGATGACTTGCAACATTCGTATGTTTGAAAGTTAGCTGTTAAATATAAAATAATTTTGAATGTTGTCACGTTTCTGTTTGACTATCAAGTACGCTACGCAGCGGCAGCAGCTCACACTGTATCATGACTGCACGACTACAAAGCTCCCCGGTATGTGATTGTCATGATCGGATGACTGGCTGTCAGACAAAGTCAACGCGGGCCAGACTGCCAGTAGGCTACATTCATTTAAAATGAAACACTTTTATTTTTAAGAGTGCTTAATCTTATATCTCTAAAAAGTTACTTGTTGTTGACTTGTTTAAGGACTTAACTTGTCAGAACTAAGGACTTGACTTGACATGACCAAGTGACTTTAGACTTACTTGGGACTTGAGGAAGATGACTTGGTTCTCCTGTTCTCATCCTGCTTAATGAAGTGTTCTTCCTGTTTCTGTAGTTACTGGAGAGCAAGGGCTTAGACTCTAGTATTCTGGACTTTTGGGCTGCGTCTGGCTTGGTCCCCCGAACAGGTGGTGCATTTCAAGAAGAAGGAATAGCGACATGGCCGTCCTGCGACAGCGTCCTCGATCCGCCAGTAGGCCCATGCCTCACAAAGACGAGCCCAGCCCTCAGCCTCTGCAAGGCTTCACTGGCTCTGGGCCCTGTGCGCCAGCTAAGGAGAAAAAAGGCCCTGATGCAGCTCTGTCTGGCCTCACCCTCCTCCACTGGCTCACCTACTGCTCTTATCTCTCCCCTTTACACATATCCGCTTTCAAAAGAAACTTCCAGTTCTCACCGATCCCCTGCTACACTGGACCAAAAGGTCTCCACCATGAACGCTACTTTAGAAGCTCAAAACCACAATCTGACAACACTTCTGACTCTGTCTGGTGAGAAACTGTTCGAATCAGGGGCAGAGCGGGGTTGGGGGTGGGGGGATGGTGGAATGTTTTCTCAAAACCCCTCAATATTTTAAGATTTTTAAAATAACTTTGTGTTATTTCCCCTCAGTCTCTCTGACTGGGCAAATTAGTATAGCAAAAGTTCTATTAATGTGGAAGTATCTCTATCTATATGTCCGCCCTACTCTATATTCACAATGTTCCACTTCCGGGATTGCTCCAGTGCCGCTGGATGTCCCTCATTTAAGCCGGATGTTTGTCACCTTCGGCTTTGTTTGTGTTGGCATTTTAAACTCTGGTCGCTTTATGAGGACTATGGTTACCTGGTCCTCAGATCTCTGCAGGGTAAATCCAGACCGCTAGCTAGACTATCTGTCCAATCTGAGGACTATGGTTACCTGGTCCTCAGATCTCTGCAGGGTAAATCCAGACCGCTAGCTAGACTATCTGTCCAATCTGAGGACTATGGTTACCTGGTCCTCAGATCTCTGCAGGGTAAATCCAGACAGCTAGCTAGACTATCTGTCCAATCTGAGGACTATGGTTACCTGGTCCTCAGATCTCTGCAGGGTAAATCCAGACAGCTAGCTAGACTATCTGTCCAATCTGAGGACTATGGTTCCCTGGTCCTCAGATCTCTGCAGGGTAAATCCAGACAGCTAGCTAGACTATCTGTCCAATCTGAGGACTATGGTTACCTGGTCCTCAGATCTCTGCAGGGTAAATCCAGACAGTGGCTATTATGCAGAGGCACTGTTGCGCCGTCCGGTGCTTACTACCGCCTATAATTATTGTGATTGGTTTAAAGAAATGCCAATAAACCACAACACCTTTTGTCTCCCATCCCAGGATGTTGTGTGGACTAACCAGACCTTCTTGCGCAGCTCTGTGGAGATAGGTCTGGCAATGCGGGACTAGGTCTGCCTCAACATTGTCACAGTGTCATGTTGGGAAGTTCTATGCTACTACTATGACTACTACAATACTATTCCCATTCAATTCCATTCTATTATCTCAGTTGGTTTGGAAAATAGTGCATAGGTTTGGGCTAAGCCCCGATTATTCAATGTCTTTCTCCGCCCCTGGCTGAAATAACCTCAGAAGATCATGATATATCAATCATATACAAGTCTCTTGTCCCCCAGCAATCAGTTTCTAGGTTCCTATGTTAAAGTGAGTTATGTTTCTTTAGTGAAAACAATGTTTGCAACTCGTTCTTTGACGGCTGAAAGCTGTTCAACGTTAGGAAACATCAACTCAAGCAGTGCAGGCGGTCTTAGGACAAGTTTAGTGTCTAAAAGGGAAATTCTACCTCATCATTGCAAAAGTACCACATTGATTGAAACTAAAACACTTTAAGAATAGGACGGGTCCTAAGAAATATGTGTCTACATACAGTGTGTATACTGGTTGTGTATTTTTGTGCTTGATGCCAGAGGAGGATCTGCTGATGTCTATCGCAGCAGCAGCAGACAACACAGCAGAAATAACTAACAGCAACTCAGACAGCGGCTGGGATTCCCCTAGAACCACCTCCTCACTCTCACCCACGTAAGGATCGGTGAATCATGAAAATGCCATGTCATGCCCTTGTGTTTTGCTAATAATGATCTGTGTTGCTGTCGTTTTTTTAGCCGGAGCAGCTCCTACAGCAGCTGGTCGGAGCGGAGTGAGGAGTCCCTGCATGGGGCAGAGATCTACAAGCCGGCCCCACAGTCTTGTCTGTCCCCGCATGTGGCAGGACTCTACAGATGTCCCTCTGTGCTCTCTGTAGACTCCGTGGCTAGCACCTTCCTGCCTAGCCCTTCTCCTGACTCCACACGCTCCTCCTCCACCACACGCATAGGTACTAGACCCACAGCCCTGTTGGGTGAATTATACACAATCCTTCCATGTTTTCCTTGGCTACTGCATAACTAGTATAGGAATCATTGTAGACTATGGGATAAAAACATATATATACGTATATTTTTACACATGTCTGGTGTGTATAGCAACAAGTACTTCAAACTATACAAAGACATAGGTTGTTTATTCCTATCCTATAATACGACCCATAGGAGAGTTTCATAAATAAGCCGAAAATATAACCCACAGGAGAATATTCCAATTCTTATATTTAAACCATGGTAATATAAGAACTGGATACAGCGTTCGAGGTCGAGCCCTGTTCATTCATATGACAGTTGATCAATGGCGCATGAAGCAATTATGGAGCTAAAAATTAAGCCCATAGAGCAGGCACAGTCTGCCAGCTGAGCCAGCTAGTTCCAGTTTAGCGCTCCACTAACTTGAATGGGGATTAAATGGTTTCATTGTGCGACTCTACTAGACTTTCCAAATGTTATTGGACCAAATGAACTAAATTCGGATAACTAAACGAGTCATTTTGTGGGGGTTGTGACACTGTTATTTACAGATGTCTTTTCCCCCAATGTTCGTCTATGACAAAAAGTCTTTTTGGGCCGGAGGGCATCATGTGGTGCATCATGAGATGGAGTTGCAATTCCACTGTTTGGACACTTTGTTCAATTTGCTTCAAAGCCCAGCCCACTTTGTGGGGGCCTGATCTAAACGACAGAACGTAACAGTTGTGGTTTTACATGCGTTAACGTTGTAAAACACTCACAGTTTGGTGATGTTTAGGCACCAAAACTCTGTAGTTAAAGGCCTTAGTGGTCCCCTAATACTGTATTAGTATTAATAAAAGGTTTATTTCGAAACAGGACGTAAACCACTGTCTCTTTGGTCAAAGTCCACCTCCTCTGCTCACCACCTTACATGGAATTTGACACTCTTATACTTCGTCACCTTACTTCCACCTATTCTCCTGTAATAATTACGGGATGCCGCCAGAGGGCGTTGACACTTTAAACGTTAATATGAGTCGTAATTGCTGCTTAAACAATCGACTTAGGGGAGTGTTTTTCCGGGGACACACAGTCTCGTGAATAGTGTTGGAGATATCTGTTGCTTAATTCCCCCTTCCCAGGCGTTGCTCGGCATCAACCCAGCTGGCTGCTCCCTCCCTGGGCGCTGTGTGTGATTTACCCCCTGGTGGCGCTGCTGCTAGGAGCATGTCTGGCCGTGGCCGGACTCTACGGCAGCTTCCTGTCCAGAACTGTAGTCCTCATGTGGCTGGAATCGGCTCTCTCTGCATTCCTCACCTCTGCTCTGCTGCTGGAGCCTCTCAAAGTGAGTTCAAACATCTCATTAGCTCTCTCAGATCTTTAGAGGATAATTCCGCTTATTTGCATTAGGGCTGCACAATATGCGGATAATATTTTATTGGGATTATGCGATTGCGATATGATGCTTGATTTTGGAGGAGATGATCATTTTTGTATCATTCTCATTTTCATTACAAACTATTAAAATCAAATAAATATGAAACTGATTATAATGTGATTTTTGTGAGGATCTGTACCAAGCGGAGAGGTTTTCTTTAGTCTGTTGGACCCGATTTATAGGCTGGGACATCTCTGCAGCACCACAAAACTTTATTCAGAGGGGTTTGACACTTATTTTGCCAACAAATATCGCGATCCATTGTGCAGCCCTAATTTGCATCTTCATCTTCCTTTGCTCAGGTGTGTGTGCTGGCCTTGATATCTACAGTCCTGTGGAGGCCTGTGGATCCAGAGGTGGAGGAACAGCTGGCTCAGGAGGCCACGGTGGTGAGGGCGTTCGGAGAGCACGGCGGGAAGGTGCGCCCACCGTGCGGCTACGGGCTTCTGCAGGCTAAAGAGGAGGCCCGGAAAGTCCGAGCACTACGCTCACTAATGAAAGTGAGAATCAAACCAAAACAAATTGAGTGGAAATTTGTGTCATTAGGGATGTAACGATGCATGGTGAATCAGTTAAAAATCAATATAAATGTGTAAAGATTGGGATGAAAAAAATGAGTCGCAATGCAATTTCAAAAGGTTCTAGAGGGTAATCTACTTTGCATAATTACAATTTCTTTTTAATTTCAAATAAAACACAAAACATACAACTCACAACATTCCAAAACAGCAGTTGCATCCTCTCCAACGGCGCTGCTTTCATGGACGTCAGTGCCTCGACAGCAGCGGTCTCCTCCGGAAAGGCAGTCTTTGATAGTTTACAGCTTATCAGGTGTAGGTTTTCTGATGACTCGAGGTCCTTAATTGCTTCTAATTGTAAGTTTTTAGTTCTTGATTCCAAAAGGACTTTGCTTTCTCTGAGCCCCTACACACAACAGTCACTGCAGTACATTTATTCTGTACTGCTGTCATAAATCAGCCCCTCACCAACCTCGCCATTCTCGCCAATAGTCCACGTTGTATCAAAACGTCTTCTTTTACTTTTCTTTGACTCATCTTTTGTTGGTTGTTTGTTTCAGCTGGCCTCTTTAAAATCCAACAAAATGGCGGACTTCTTTGAAATGTAAAAGAACAACAACCTAATGAATCACTCAATTCTCATTGGTTACCTGCCAATGTGGCAGGTAGATTGAAAGCGTTACCCGCCAATTGCTAAATCGGGTGTTAATCTCAGGCCCTGGTTACCACCTGATTACTATACTTTAGATTTCATTACTAGGTCTTCTTAGTTTATTTATTCAAAGAGATTCTTCTCTATTTATTTAGTTATTTTGATCTGGGATTTCTTTGTTGTTGTTATTTAAGATAAAATACAAATGCAGCTCTTTTGATAAGATAATCTGTTGTTTTGCACACTTTATATGAAAAAAGGAACATCTTTCAGCCATTTGTCTGCACCTCATTCGGAAAAAGTGGGAAAACCGCACCGTAAACTGAAAATAGTGAATTGAATTGTGGGTTGACTGTATTGTTGCATCCCTATGTGTCATGAAGCGTCTTTTTGTTGATGATCTTCTGCCTCTTTCCTGTAGCACTGCGTGTGCCAGCTGTTATTGCTGTTGCTGGTGCTGATGGTGAACTACCAGGCCAGCGTGGAGCAGGGGCAGGGCAGGCTGCTGCACTCATCCGTCAGACGGCATCTTCACACAGCACCCTCGGGGGTCCCAAACCTCACCTCACTCAGACAGTAAGGACGACAATCAGCTTCCTGCTGTCAAAACACTACACCATAACAGATGCAGCCACACACTGTATGACCTGGGGAGAAAACCTGGGGCATAGGAGTCAAGTCAGGTGTTCACGACTTAGCTGCAGGGGCGATTCCAAGATTTTTTAAGTGGGCTGGCACAGGGAGGGGGGGCAATAATTAGTCAGGAGGGGGGCCCGGAGGGGGGAATTTTATCAGAATACAGCATAGCAATAGAAGCTTAGAAATATTGGATAGGATAGAACAACACAATTTAATTCTGCTTAATAACACATCCCATTCATTATTAATTTGATTAACTTAACTTATTTAATTTTGAACGAAATATATAATGCAATACATATCTGTATAGTACCATATCTGAAGTCTCTTTTATATAGACCTTAGTGGTCCTTAATACCATATCTGAAGTCTCTTTTATATAGACCTTAGTGGTCCCTAATACTGTATCTGAAGTCTCTTTTATATAGACCTTAGTGGTCCCTAATACTGTATCTGAAGTCTCTTTTATATAGACCTTAGTGGTCCCTAATACTGTATCTGAAGTCTCTTTTATATAGACCTTAGTGGTCCCCTAATACTGTATCTGAAGTCTCTTTTATATAGACCTTAGTGGTCCCTAATACTGTATCTGAAGTCTCTTTTATATAGACCTTAGTGGTCCCCTAATACTGTATCTGAAGTCTCTTTTATATAGACCTTAGTGGTCCCTAATTCTGTATCTGAAGTCTCTTTTATAGAGACCTTAGTGGTCACCAATACTGTATCTGATGTCTCTCTCTCATGGGGGGGCCAAATTCTCTGGGTGGACAAAGCAGAGAAAGGGAACCCTTGCCCCTTATGACCTCATGAGGGATCAGGCCATCTGAGCTTTCATTTTCTCAAAGGCAGAGCAGGATACCCAGGGCTCGGTTCACACCCATAACCATTTCTAGCTACTGGGGGAGCATAGTCAGGCTGGGGGAACTCATATTAATGTTAAAAAACCTCATAAAGTGACATTTTCATGCCATGGGACCTTTAAAGTTTATTTTTCACGTGTGTATAATTTAATTATCAGAAAGTCAAAAGCTTGAAAATCCAGATGATGCGCATCGTTCATCTGTACATATCTGCATTTTTGCTTGGCATAGACACATACACACACACAATCCCAAGTTTATGTTACCCCTCTCTTCATCCAGCTGGTCGGATGCAGAGCAGTGGATCAATGACACCTTGGTGCTACACCTACACCAAAACCCCACACTGCGCCTGGTCGGGCTGCCACGGCTGCAGTACTCACACACCCTCCGTCCTCTCGCACGTGTCTCCCTCGGAAACAGCAGTGTGACAACACAGCAGCTCCTTGCCGACTTGCACATGGCAGACTGGAGCCAGAAACAGTAAGTGGATTAGTTACAGCGAGGTGACTGCATCTCCAAGATATGCTGAATGAATATTTAGTAACGCCTTCATTCTTAAGTTGTTGAATCCTCTGAGAACAAGACAAGATTGAATTACTCTTTTGAAAAGAGTAATTCCCATCCCATTAAAACTTGTTAAAAAACAAAGCAATGCAACTTATTTTAGGAACAAATGGACCATTAACATAACACATAATCTACATGGTCATTTTCTCACGTAGAATACCAAACTTCTTTGCATATTTGCTGGGGTACTGAACCTTTTTTCTTCATTAAACTGATTTCTTTGCATCATCTCAGTTCTGTCTTAACAATATTTAAACTTTAAAAGATACGTGGGATGTACATTAAATTCTGCATGTTACTCTATCCAGCTGACATTCCGTAGAAAACAAAAATGTTTATAAAAATCTAATTTAAAAGCATTAAAGAATATTGATGTGTGTACCGTAAATATATGCATTGCTTTGATTTGATGCTTTCAAAATGTGTGTTTTTTCATTCCTTTTCTCCCAGGTTTAAAACTCTTTCTGTGGACTTCACACACTACCACCGAGAGTCTGGTTTATTTGTGTGTGTGTCCATACAACTAGAGTGGACTCAGACACAGAGAGTTGTCCCCTTTCTCTTCATCCATCCAATCCTCATCCCTTCATCCTTCCCTGGGCTGGACCCGCAGGTGCCACTTACGGTAACAAACACTGCCATCCTTTCAAATACATACAATACCGCACTCCATTGTAGACAGAATCCCAGCTGAGATCAGTTGCCTTGTTTTTTTAACCAGGGCAGCAGTTTTTAGATTACATTATGTGCTTACAAAATTGCATAAGGGTTGTCCAATGTTTTCTTAGTTTTTTTAAATGATATCAGATTAGTAAACAGAATGAGCCTTTGGAACATTGGATGAATGGTTGCTGATAATGGGCAATGTAGATATTGCATTAAAGATCAGCCACCCACTCAGATCAGCTGCTATCCTGTCTATAATGGAGTGAAATGGAAATTTGTAAGTGAACCCAAACTTTTGACCGGTAGTGTAAATAATAGAATTTAGTGGCAGTACAAATTTCTCAAGCAAAGGATTAAAAAAATGATTCCGGTGAAATCCATTGGCTTTATACTGCAGGTTCTCCTTCTCATCTCTGCTCTCCTTATCTTGCTGGGAGAACTGTGGTCCGTTGCTACTGAGCGTGCCCAGTACCTGTGTCAATGCAGACACTGGTTCCAGCTTCTCCTGGCCTTGTTGTCCCTGGCGACGGCTATCCTGCAGCTCTGCTTCCTCTCCCAAGGCACATCCTGTGTTTCCAAGGTGAGAAACAAAAACAGATCCACCATCAGTCTCAACTGAATAAGCCCTAGTAAATAGTTATAGTGAGCCTAATAAGTCCATATACAGTATATCCATATATATGATCCAATATCACTTCAGTGTTAGTTGTAGTTTAATGACCTCCATCAGAGAAGTCAGTGTCAGTTCTTTGCTTGTCCCTGTGTCTTTGTTGGTAAATTTAGCAGATATGAGGAGTAAATGCTACTTAATCCTAATCTGACGCACAAGATGGTTTGTTACACGAAACAATATGAGAAGCCATCATTGGAAAATGTTTGGGCAGGCCCTTTCAAAAAATACAGAAATAATACAGATTATTAGATAAACCATCTGTCTATCACGTCCGCCATTGTTGCTTTGAACCAACAGTCGCTGCAAGTTGTTCCTCTCAGGATGCTGATTGGCTTGGTAGGCTGGTAGTTCAGACCATAGACTGTAAATAAAGATGGACGGCACGTATCCACTTCCTCCCACTGTGGTGCAAAAGTGAAACCAAAATATGCCAGATACGGGATACTTCTAATTTTGGAGCCAGAGTCTGCGCAGTTGTAATTGGGCGGTGGAGCCGCGGTATTTAAGCCCCGCCCATAAACCCACCCGACCAATCGCAAGTCAATCACAGTTTTCACCCCCTTTTCATTGCATCAAATAACTGATTAAAACTAAACTTATCAGAAAAATGAACATTTGGACATCAGAACTACCTAAAATGACAGAAACCTCTTTTGGGAAAAATGTATTTGGCCCATTTCCAATCCGCTAACATGGAGGGTCAGGTTTTACAACCTATACTGCAACTAGCCACCAGGGGGGTGACCAAGGGGTTTTGGCCTCATTATTTTTTGTGATGTGTGATCCTGCGTTTCTCACGTGATCTTGCGATATCGAGGGAATCCAGCAGCCTTGCACCTTAAACCTAATGCCAACCTGCTTCCTAACCCTGTATTCATTCATGAAAAATGTACTCTTCTATGTGTTGCTTTGATGACATGACAATAGCCTGTGCTATGTGCCATTTAGCTTCGATCCCAGCCAGACCGCTTCATCGCGTTCCACAGCGCTGCCCTGCTGGCAAAGAGGGGTTCCCAGTGTGCCGCTGTCCTGCTCACTCTGCTTGTTCTAAAGGTAAAGGAGGGCTCGTCTTCATCGTTTTGCAACTCAATACTGGTTCATAGCTTTCCCCACTCCATTGAACTTCCCTTGCTGTGTGTTCCAGCTGCTGGGAACCTTGCGGTTTGTGCGGAGGTGGGTGGTGTTGGGCAGAGTGCTGCAGAGAGCCTGGAAGCAGCTGTGGGCTCTGACGGTCCTGCTGATTTTGCTGCTGCTGCTCTGCGCTCACCTCGGAAACATTGTAAGGAGAGAAGAGTTCAGCTGAATCCAATTTACATGTATTTTATCAGGCTATTCTCATGAACCATTCATACATATAGCTAAAGTAATTATCATGTATTCCAGTTATTACATTCTGTATGCACCACAATGATGGCTGCTGTTTAAGGATGATGCGGTCCACATAAGGAGGAGGTCATGTCCCGAGGAAAACACAAGACTTTCAGCCAGGAAACGTGTTAATGTGTATTTGAATCCAAACCACGATCTCTTGTCTGATCTTAAGTAGTCATTTTGGTGCCTAAACTTGACTGTCGTCGTGGCATGACGCTCACATTTTGTTGGTTAACCTCAACTAGCAACAGCCTCTACAACAACTCTGCTCCAAGGAACATTTGCTCAAAATGTAACTGTAAAGACCGCTGAAACTGTCACATGCCCGGTCGGCAGTCGCCTATTTCGTAGGATATCATGAGAATGCGTTGATATGATACACTTGTGTCTTTCTTTCAGCTCTTCTCCCATTCTGTGGAAGGTTTCCTGTCAGTCCGACAGACCGGCGTGTCAGTGCTGTCCATCCTGCGTGGCCGGATGGCTCTCCAAAGACTGTGCCGCGTCCATCCAGTCCTGGGCCCTCTCTATGGGCTACTCCTGATGGGTGGAGGTTTTTGGCTCTTGGCCCGACTCTGCGGAGCTGTTCTCATCCGTACATACAGGTACACAATTTCAATGTACACAAAATTAACAGTTATTTAAAGGTCCCTTGGCATGAAAATGTCACTTTATGAGGTTTTTTAACATTAATATGAGTTCCCCCAGCCTGCCTATGGTCTCCCAGTAGCTAGAAATGGTTATGGGTGTAAACCGAATCCAGGGCATCCTGCTCTGCTTTTGAGAAGATGAAAGTTCAGATGGGCCGATCTAGCCGACCTTATGAGGTCATAAGGGGCAAGGTCACCTCCCCTTTCTTTGCTTTGCCCTCCCAGAGAATTTGGCTCACCCATGAGAGAGAGACATCATGGCTTTCAAACGAGAAAAGTGGCAGCTGGTCGAGGCCCCACCCCCAGCCCCCCCACCTCCTCAAAAGCTACAGACTCAGAAATGGCACATACTGAGGAAAGCTCATTGTTGGACTGGCTGTAGTGGCTGTAATTCTGCACCAAGGCTGAATTTTGGGAAAGAGACTTCAGATACAATATTAGGGGACCACTAAGGTCTATATAAAAGAGACTTCAGATACAGTATTATGGGACCACTAAGGTCTATATAAAAGAGTCTTCAGATACCGTATTAGGGGACCACTAAGGTCTATATAAAAGAGTCTTCAGAAACAGTACTAGGGGACCACTAAGGTCTATATAAAAGAGACTTCTGATACAGCATTAGGGACCACTAAGGTCTATATAAAAGAGACTTCAGATACAGTATTAGGGGACCACTAAGGTCTATATAAAAGAGACTTCAGATACAGTATTATGGGACCACTAAGGTCTATATAAAAGAGACTTCAGATACAGTATTATGGGACCACTAAGGTCTATATAAAAGAGACTTCAGATGAATGATCAATACTGTATAGTGATGTAACCAAGTGGTGTCCCTTTTCATAGGGGTATGTTTTCACCCGTAGCCCTTACCCCTTGGTTTCAAGGGACAAGGGGTAGGGGTATGGGGTAGGGGTAAGATGGAGAAATGGGATTCAGTCTTCAATTTTACTTGGATAAACTTTGGTAAATATAGCATTAAGTAGGTTTCATTCCTATCTGTCTTTGTGTCCTTTAGGGCGGAGCAGACGGAGCTGTACCGTCCAACCATTGAACCTCAGGACTATGAGATGGTGGAGTTCTTCATCAAGAGGCTGAAGCTGTGGATGGGACTCACCAAACCTAAAGAGGTAGGTAATGCCTTGTTATGGTGTAAAACCTCCACCGTCAATTCATGTTGCTGATTCTAGACATTTCTTTTCCTTTCTAGTTCAGGCACAGGGTTAAGTTCCAAGGTATGGGAATCCCCCCTTCCAGGTCATTACAGGAGTCCCGTCTTTCCACCATGTCTTCCACCCTCCCCTCCTCCCACTCTCCTTCCCTGTCCTCCTCATTTTCGTCCCCCCGTCCCCTGTCCTCAGCTCTCTCTACGAGGTCTGAGGACTCGTCAGTGTCCGAGCCTGGGTTGGACGTCCAGTCCTCCCTGGACCGTCTGCTGCCCTGCGTCAGTGCACTGCTGTCTCGTTTCGACCAGGTCAATCAGATAACTGAGGACATTCACAACCTGGAAATTAAACTAGAAGAGGCTCAGACGAGGAGAAGGAAAAAGCAGAGTAACAGGTACACAGGTGCAGAAAGATTCCAAGAGCCAGCAAAGCCAAAGGAACTGGAAGGAGAAACTGGAGAAGTGAGACTCAGAAAGACAGGTTTTCTGTACCCCAAGCCACGAATATCCCTTCCATCCTCGTTCTCTTTCGCTCCCTGCACACTTCACTCCTCCGCTGCGTTGGTCGGTACCTTTCGCCGTACACGTCGCACCTACTCTGAGTCTGAATCAGCATCACTCCAGCCTCAGGGATCCGGCAACAACTATGCTTCGGAAGCAGCCAAGCTTGCATCTGGAGTCTCTGCTGTGAATCCTGCAGGATCTCTTGGATATGCCAGGTTCCCCAGGAGAAGAGCTTGGCATTCTGGGAGCTCACATTCAGCTGATGCATCTCAGAGGGTCTTCCAGGCCCAAGGTGAAGCTGCTCCATGTGGCAATGGAGGAGAGTATTTGGCATTCACTAACACCAGACCCAGGAGTGAAGAAGGGGTGAGGGGGCATATCAATGACGGAGTCCCTGTGAAGAGGAAAGCTTGGACAGAGCAAGACTGACCTTGTGTTGAGACTGGAACCAAATTTAGTTAAACAATTTAGTAGTTGTATCATGTTTGTTGTATAATGTGGTATCTGTGGTTCTGGAAGAGTTTGATCAAGTCTGAAAAAATGAGAAACACCCCCTTTAACACATGCACTGCTGTCCTGACATGATCTAGACATTATCCAGAAGAGCTGGATGTGAGAACGCACACGTCTTTATGGCTTTACCCTGCCAGCTCCTTGATACATATGTCCATATGTCCGTATGAATAGAGCAGGTCATTGTCCAGCGTCCTGTGTTGATTACTTTTCTAAAATGTGATTGGCTCCAAACAACAAGATTCTAGAACGGCTGAAATCAACTTCCTTCATTCATTCATTCTTTATGACCAAATTACGAACCGGCTACGTGACCGCGCTTCTTCCATCTTCTTTTTTTACACCTAGAGTGAGTCAAGTGGAAGTCTCCATTTCCGCTAGTGCAGGATTTTACAATCGTAGAGATTGCATTATTCCATGTTTTGCTGCTTAACCCTTGTCAAGACTACAAGTCAGGATATCTTGGACTCAGCTGCCTTGGTTTTGACCGTTTTATGGAAGTTCAATATTACATTTTTGGAGTACCATAAAGATATTCCTCCATACAGCAAAACAAGTGAAGGGTTTACGGTGACATTGTCACTATGTATGGACTGAAACTGTTCTTCAAGCTCCATTTAGGAGTTTTTTTGTTAAATTTTCTAGTCTTCCTAAGCAAAATAACCTGGAAGATTTGAAAAGGAGTGATACAATTTTCAATTACACTACACATAAGACATTTATTGAATCAATCCATCAAACTAAGTTTCCCTCCTGGCCGTCATTAGAGTATGAGTTCTCTAAATAAATGTCTTTTGTGTTGGAATTTCTAAACAATTACCTCCCATCTAATGCACACACCTGCAGACAAAATAGTATAATGTATAATATGTGTACATGTCATTTTTACACCTCACTACTTATTGAATCCAAAAAGCCTGTTGATGAAAAATTGTAAAAAAAGAAAAGTTAGTTACTTTAGGAAAGTTTTCACTGTTGTCTACTTTTTGTACATAATATTGCTCGTTACACTTTTTTTCATACCTCTACATGCAGTTACATGCTGACATATTTTTGCATGAGGATATTTTACTCAACAGACGAATAAAGACAAGTGACCTTTGGTCCTGAAGTGGAGAAGTGTGTCATTTCTTCAAACATTTCATTTGTAATAGGACAGTAGAACAGTAAACAGTACTGTGTGCCATTGTATTTTCATGTGTGTAGTTTAAACAGTACCACACCTCTATCAATTTTTATTAGCAATAATTCACGTTACTCACTTTCAAAGACCTTGATAAACACATGATGACGTAGCAGTATACTGTGGTGTCAGTATTGCAGCACAATATACACATAACATTCACAAAAATATGGCAAATTTATGACTGAAAAACGTATTTATTTAATAATTCATTATAGCATGTACTGTAGTGTGTATATACAGAAGCCAAGACTAGCCATGTTTTTTCTTATCTTATCTTGAGAAAATTAAATAATAAACATTATGACAACAATAAAATATTGTTTCCTCTTGTTACTTCTAATGTGTATTAGAGGTCAGCCAGGCCCATCATGGACTGAGGTCAAACCAGCCGTCACTGGCATCTGCATGGTCAAATCAAACGAGGCTACAGCTGGATTAAAGTTCAAAGTTCAAAATTTATTGTCATATGCACTTTAGTACAAGTACCACAGCAATGAAATACAGTATGCCCTATTGCACTCTTTCAGCACCAGTCAACAGTAACAATCAATAACAGCCACAGATTAATGTTAAAGGCATTCCCAGACCGAGCTGACGGGACTTTTATTTTGGAATGCCTCTAAATTAATATCATAGAATACTTGAATTTGGTGTCTGTATGCCGTCAGAGATGGTCTCAACTCAAAATTTGTGTCACTCTTAGAAGTAATTCATTCTTTTTTTTTGTTCTTACACTTATTTTATGCCATTTTCTTTTTAAAAAGGGACACAGACAACATATACAAACATATTTATTGTAAATATAATCCTGGTAACTTAAATGTTTCTATATATATTTGACCTTTTTTCAAATTTTAATAACACCCTGGGCTTATGAACTTCTGATCTCTGATACACATTATATTAAGAGGAAACAATATTTTTTCAATTCTTTTTTTCTTTTTTGGGGGGTGGCAGTAGCTGAGTCCATAGGGAGTTGTTTTGGCAACCAGAGTGTCACTGGTTTAAGTTCCCGTACGGACCAAAGCAGGGAGTGTGCCCTGGTAGCTGAAGAGGGTCCAGTCCTCCTGGGCAATGCCAAGGTGCCCTTGAGCAAGGCCCCTAGAGCTCTACTCAGGGTGCCTGTCCAGCAGTCACAGCTGATGTCTCTCCATTATTGCATGTGTGTGTATTCTAACAATCACAGTGTAAATTGTCAATTGTAATTTCTCCAGTGGGGATCAATAAAGAGTATAAATAATTATTATTTTCAAGACTACAAAGCTTGTTTTCTTGAAATAACGTCATTAAGTTTTTGTATATATGCTGATACAACGTTTTTAAATAACATGACATGAAAGTATAGAAGTTAAATAAAAAGATAAACACAAAATTGAAACATTAACCCAGATAAAACACAAAAATGAAAGTTTCAAATGTTCTACAGCTGTATCATGAACACAATTATAATGCATCACCTTTTGACCTAGCGAAGACATGAACACAAATATTACTCTCTACTGCATCTACTCAAGCTTCATTGGAACGTTTGTGTACCTTTCTTTAATCGTATGAGTGACATTGTCTTGAGGTCAGCGATTACTTTGTCCATTACTTATCTTTACTAACTTATCACTTCTTTGTGTGAATTGCCTTATCATTGTGTAATGGTAAAACGTCAGTCCACCTGTATAAAAGAGGATGCATGCCTGTCTGTGGGCACTCAGGTTTTGGAGTCTTCAGGTGAGTACAGGATTATGGAGCTACTACTGTGTATCACTATCGCAGTATTTCAGCTTGAATGCTTCTGTAAAGTGACCAACTTTAGTGACTGAATTGAATTTTACCGACACAGTTGATAGCCGAGCCGAGACGATGAAGTGGGCCGTTGTTGTGTGTGCCATGGTGGCACTGTCCGAGTGCTTAATCCAGTAAGTCAAACCCGTTCCTGTACCTGTTGAATTTTTTATTTTTCCTACTAACTGAACTTCATCCGCTCCTACAAAATAACTGTTTACGTCTCTCGTCCACACTACTTCGGCATTTCTGTGCCTCTGAGAACAGATACATGCAGTATGGAAACACTGCTGACCCTGTTTTTCTCAGAGGTTGCATTGTAGTCTGGACGGCCGCTAAAGGAGACCTTTGGAAACAACAATGTGCGTCAGTCAATCTTACCGGTTAGGTAGGCTTACATGCCTATCAGTAACAGTTCTACCTCGTCCAAACAAATAATTCCTTGGTCTTACTTTTTGTTAAGTTTTTCCCAAAGTATTTTCTGTATTTAACTGTTGTGTGAACGGAGATCATTTTTGTCTTAAAAGACCCCTAAACCTAGAAGTGTAGATGTAGCCTTAAAATTACCATGTGTAAGGCCTCTTTGATTGTACTGCCCTCAAAAGTAAATCTGATTTATCCAGGTTTTATCCAGGATTGATAACAAATTCTCATTTGCACCAATGACCATCACATTCACACAGTTACACATTCAAAGGCTGATTTGCTGGCCATTGAGCACTGCTCCACTGGAGCAGTTGGAGGTTAAGGGCCTTGCTCAAGGGCACCTCAGTGTTGGTAACGAGGGAAGGACAAGCGCTGATCTTTCACTTTCCACACCCAGAATTTTATCCTGTTGGTCTGGGGATTGAACCAACAACCTCCCGGGCACAAGCTTCTTTTTCTCTAACCTTTAGGCCACCATTGCCCTAATTTTAAATGAAGGCAGCTGGGTTAGGCGGATATCTCTGTCCTGATTTCTCATATACGAGTACTGAGAGGTTTACTAAGAAAGGATACATGAGAAAAACCTCTTTATAGATCAATAAAAGGCTACCAACAGGATTTAAGTTGCTCCCTTTGATGACACCTAGGGTCCCTCTGAGGAAGGGCAAGTCCGCCAGGGAGAACCTGGAGGAGCAGGGTCTGTGGGAGGAGTTCAGACTCAAGTACCCATACAACCCCATGGCCAAGTTTGACCAGAGCTTTGCCGTGGGCAACGAGGGCATGACCAACGATGCTGATGTGAGTAACAGCTCCTAAAGCATAAACAGACAAACTTTGACAAATGACTCATTTCGTCGTGAGTAATCTCATTTTCTCATTGTCATCTTCAGCTGTCCTACTATGGAATCATCTCCATTGGAACTCCTCCTCAGTCCTTTAAGGTCATCTTTGACAGCGGCTCGTCTAACCTGTGGGTGCCCTCCATCTACTGCAACAGTGCAGCCTGCAGTATGTACAACTATACAGCACATGCTAAGTCAGATGTTGGATACCGGACTGAGGTTTGGTATCCAGTTTGCCATCTTATTTCTCTGATTCTGGGGTATTTTTGAACATAAACAGTTTATACAGTTTTTTTCTTAGCTTCAGAAATTGCTGTTGGATTTTAAGGTTAGGATTGGGGATTTTGTGAGGTCCAGCCTGCCTTGACTGGTCTACCGGAAGTAAAACAGAATCACATGAAGTGCCCACGCTGGCATATGTCAGTTAACCACCAAGGACCCTGGGGGAACTAGTTGCCTGTTAGCTAATAAAGCTAAGCTAATACATATTGAACAACGAAAAAACAAAAAGCAGATGTTAGCTAAATCCCATAAGTAATGATAGAGTCATACAATAGTTCTGTAGTAGGATTTAGAGGCCTCAAAATCCCTATGGTTTGGGTTAGGTATCCAGAGTTAGAATTGGTTAGTGTTAGAACCTGAGAAAAGTAAAAGCCGAAGACCTCTGCAAGGGAATGCAGACCCTGGGAGCATCTGGTCTAAAGAATAGGAGGGTTGGGGTTAAAAAGACGTAGGGAGAATTGGGTTGGCCTACTGATTCAGATGTGGGGGTTTTAGAAGGACGGTCCAGGTAATGACTGGAGAGGTCGTTTGTGCTGCTGGTGCCAGTGGGAAGGCCTCGCCTGGCAGGGTTCCATCCCCGAGCAAAGCGTCGCTTACGGGACAGGTAGACAAAAGACAAGGGACAGAGCCAACCACCTGGAGGGACTGGCTTTTGGGGTAGAAGAGGGATCATTTAGTTCTTTTGCCTAGCTAATATCAGAGGCCTTGGGATCCCTTTTGGCCAGATCAGAAGTCGTCAAACAGTCTTCAATTAGTTGTTGCCATGGCTAGATTACAAATGATAGATGTGTATGATTGTCCATTAAACCAGATGGAAAACAAGAGGTTAAGATAAATCTTTATTAAGATCCAATTGTTAATGTTTACTTTACATTTGCATAATTTGCTTAAATTTTGACTTTGTCTATGTTGCAAGGAAAAACATATACACATACATCCACGCTACATCTGCAAGCCTTAATTTGCTTTTTGACATCTTTACCTTCCTAGATAACCACAAGAAATTTAACCCTGGCGCAAGCAGCACTTACAGAAACAACGGCGGAGCTCTGAGCATCCGCTATGGTACCGGCAGCATGACTGGTTTCCTTGGATACGACACAGTGAGGGTGAGAACTTTAAGCTAACTGAACCAGTAAAATTGTAGTTATTCATAGTTCACTCTCAGATTCCTTCAGTGATAAATATCTGCTTGCAGGGTCATATTCAAAGCAAATGAAGGGGGTAGGCTATTCAGATTACAATTTTTGAAAATCCCATTATAATTTGAGATGCAATTTGTCCGTCAGGTGGGTGGGCTCCCCGTGACAAACCAGATCTTCGGCATGAGCGAGAGTGAGGCTCCCTTCATGCAGCACATGATTGCTGATGGTATCCTGGGCCTGGCATACCCACGCCTGTCTGCTTCCGGCGCTACACCCGTCTTTGACAACATGATGAAGGAGGGCCTGGTCAACCAGGACCTCTTCTCTGTGTACCTGAGCTCGTAAGGACAACCAGGACTTTGCAGGATCGTATTACTTGCTTATACCAAGACTGTAATGCAATGGATTTCTAGGAAGTTGATCAGTACGTTCTCGCTTTCCTCTGTAGTAACTCTCAGCAAGGCAGTGTGGTGACCTTCGGTGGTGTTGACCCCAACCATTACTCCGGTCCCATCTCCTGGATTCCCCTCTCCAATGAGCTGTACTGGCAGATCACAGTGGACAGGTAAAGCCCCAGATACAGCATCACGGGTCAATACGTTGCATTTCATTTTATTATGGTTTATTCTGAAGCGACTGCCAATAAGTGCATTTAACCCTGAAGGTATAAACTCGAAACAATGAGAATCACATGGAAGAAGTACTATTAGCTTTAACCCTTCTATTGTCTTCACTTTTGGGACCCTCTTGTATCCCTCGGGTCAAACTGACCCGTGACTTATATCAATTCTGAAATAAAATTTTACTTCATTATCTATTAACAAACATTGTCTTTATCTCAATTTCAAACAATTGAGATAACATATATGTTTAGGGAATGCAATCCGTCTCTACCAGAACACAATTAAAAATGGAATTCATTTTCTTTCATAAGGTTATTAGATTATACTTTATAAGATTATACTTTATTCATCCCACGACGGGGAAATTTTGTTGTCACAGCAGCAGCATTTTTTCAATAAAAGCAGAAAACAAAAACACACAAACAAGTAAGCACACAAGAAATACAGGCAAACAATAGACAATGATAACATGGTAGACTGAGTAAGCAAAATGGCGTCAAATAAAGGGATTTCAAAGTGCGGTTGCCATGATACAAGAAACAATATTGCAGTGTAAGTGACGTTAAAATTAAATTGAATGTGTAATTAGAGTGATGAAGCAAGAGTCAGTAGCATAATTTAAATTATAAGGTTTCATGTTAAAAATCCACTATGTGATCATTCTTATCTTGGAAAAAAACATAAGTGGTCAAATTTATCACGGAAAATAAGGTAAGGCCATTGATTTTCAGGTAGAATAAATGCATATTTGTACCATTTTTCTTCCTTTAAAAATTTGAAATGGGTCAATTTGACCCAAATACCATACAAGGGTTAATTAAGTAAGCCAGACTACAAAGTGCCGCATGTAAGTAAAAGAGCAGGTCCCCTGAAAAGTATCTAAACCCAGATACTGGCAAACGTGTTCATGCATGCTGTATCCCTTTCAGTGTTACTGTCAATGGCCAGGTTGTGGCTTGCCAAGGGGGTTGCCAGGCTATCGTGGACACCGGCACGTCTCTGATTGTTGGACCTCAGAGCAGCATCAACAACATCAACCAAATGGTGGGAGCTACCAACCAGAACGGAGACGTAAGTTCCAATAAAAAGACCTGCTGGTTGACTGAAGCGCATTCATGTAACCTGACTTGAACAGTAAAACCAACCAAATTTGAATCCTCTTTCATACCTTTTTCTTCTCTTTATCCCTCTGCCTCAGTATTTGGTCAACTGCAACAGCATTGCCCAATTGCCAGATGTGACCTTCCACATCCACGGACAGGAATTCACCATCCCAGGTTCTGCCTACGTCCGTCAGGTAAGTGTTTGCTTCTATGCCAGAATTTGTTTTATCTCACTTCACCATATTTCCCCTCCATGTGACATTCTTCTCCTAAACCTCTCACAGTCTCAGTACTATGGTTGCCGTACTGGCTTTTCCAACGGAGGAGACAGCCTGTGGATCCTGGGTGACGTCTTCATCAGACAGTACTATTCCATCTTCGACAGAGCTCAAAATATGGTGGGCCTGGCCAAGGCTAGATAAGCAATCTGAGATCCCCTTTCCCAAGAGCCTTGAAACAATCATGTGTACGTCTTGGTATTTCAGTAGGATTTCCAACATGCCTGAAACTCGAAATCTTCTCCTTGTCCTGTATATGATATAATTTCGTCAAATTCAATAAAAAGATTTAAATCAATTAGACTGGTGTTTTATGAAATTGTACAACATATACTGTATACTTGCCTCTAAATTTGTGTCAATGATGAGCTACTATAACATCTCATTTTACATGGCGGAAGCCCAATGGAACACACCGTTTGATGCAAATACACACAAGCTTGCTAACAATTAGCCACTGAACTAGCCCATTGATTTGAAATGTGTTGGATTGGTTGGTATCAGAGGACAGACATCCCATATAGGCTCAGTTGCAGTAGAAATGTCAACACTGGAGGTACAAAGAGTTAAAATGATACTGTAATGTTGATCATGCTAACATGATCATGCTAGCGGCGGAAGATGTGCCGTCAGCCATCCTGATGTCAATGGGGAGCTCATTCCACCATTCAGGAGCCAGGAAAGCAAACAGTCAGGGTTTGGTTTGATTGGATGTCCCCTGCCGTGAGGGGCCAGCAAGAAGGTCGGCTGAAGCAGAGCTGAGGGGGCGTACTGGAAAGTAAGGTCTTACATCCGTGTTACATCCATGTCTTGGCTGTAAGCTGGGCCTGATCCATTTGTGGCCCGGTATGCCAGTACTAGTCAGTCTTGAAGTGTATGGGGGCAGCAAGTGGTAACCATGCAGTGCAGGGAGCGGGGGAGCAGTGTGAGGAAACGTGGGTAGGGTGAAGACCAGTGGAGTTGCTGATTAGTGTGGCCTGTGTGAGTGAAAACAGTTCAACGCCGTTTATAACGCCATTCATAATGCCATTTAAAAGGCCATTTATAACACCATTAACGATGCCATTCATAGTGCTATTCATAATGCCATTTAAAATGCCATTTATGACACCACCGGGTGATGATAAACGCCCCCACAAGTCTAATAAGCACCAGATGGTGTTTATTAAACATAGCAGCGTCACATCTGGTGCCGTTTGTTAGATGCCTCCTGGCCTAAATATAAAAATAAGCATTGTTATATAAATTAACAGTTGATTTTCACATGAGGATATAGGGGGGAAACTCAACCTAGAATTAATCTAATTATTGCTACAAATCTAAGGGGGACATCAGTGCATGGCCCCTAAAAGAAATGTATTGAATCAGTATTTGATATTATTGTATATGGATTCAAAACAACAACAATCTTTTCTGAATTTTGCATCCCTGAAATGAATAATTCCTTAGTTTTGTAGTTTCTGTTGCCACAGACAGATATATAGTGATGATTGCTGGGTAACATTTTGCTGTTGTCCAAAGTCAAGTCTCTATTTGATCATGTATTGAGATGATTGGAGTTACGGTAGCTAGTTAGGCGCAAAATCTGTGAAGACAGAATAAGCAGCACATATGCAAGCCGAAGGCCTAATGTTATGTATTATGTGGGATTGACAGAAGGTGAAACAGAAGTCACAAGCTACTGTGACTGGACGGTCCAACTACCACCTGAACACCACCACACTCCTCTCTAGAAATTGGCCATACCAGGTATGTTGCTGAAACAATGTATCTGCATACATTGCTTCTGCATTCAACTAATACACAGTACTTTGCCCAGTTTTTCCGTGTTACTAATTAAGGGTTTTCAAGTGAAAAACATAATTTCAAAACCTAAAAAATAAGCAATTTTTCAGCTTTCTGACTACACGTTTTGTTCAGTTTTGACAATGGGTTTTTAAATCCTAAAAAGGGAAACAATAATTGCAGATATATGGTTTCCCCTGGACATTTGGAGGTTTATTGAGACAGTGACATTGCTTGTGTGTGGTGTGTGTGTGTGTGTGTGTGTGTGTGTGTGGTCCTTGTGTTTTACCTCCTCCTCACAGAGGATAGTTAGTAAGTGGATCCTTGAGCTTAGATTATTGTTGTTTGTAAAAGTAAAAAAGATTAATTCTGAGATATATTGTGCTTACATAGGAAATGTAACAATCACAAATGTACATTTTGTCCATCCTGTATGCCCTGCAACAATTGCTTTTACACAGCTCTGATAGTTATCACTAATGGGTTTTGTCCTGCAACTGTGTTTATTAATTATATCTGAGAATCTGAGAGTCCACATTTCTAACTTTTCCAGTTTTGTCTGCTTGTTTTTGATGAGTGATGAAAAGGAAAAGGTTCTCAATGTTAACCTATGTTGAATACAGCATAGGCTAATATCAAAAAGTCCCATGTCTCATCTTCTTCCCTTCTATCTTTCTTTCTTTTCTAGTATTACCTCAGTGTGCAGTAGGGCAGAATATGCATACTTTCCACTGGTCGATGGTTGTGGGGTTTATTAAGAGTGTGTGAAGCTGGGTAGCCTGCTGTTGGGGAGGGAGGCTAGTCTATATGTCGGCTATGTAGCCCAACTGTTACAGGCTAATGGGGCTGCATGTTATGAAATTGTTTGCCAGGTTTTCTGGTTATTGGTCATTGTGTATAGATATGGGGCAGGGTTGCTGTCTGGTAGAGTGTTTTTCTTTGTTTTCTTTGCTTGTTTCAGACTTCTAATGGGTGTTTTCGATGTAGCCTATGCTAGGATGACCACCTGTCCTGCGTTGCGTGCGCGCACGGCGTTTGAAGCCCAATTCATACGTCCTGCAAATTGAGACCGTGTCACGCATAATCAATGCTTGCTCAAAAAAGAAGTTGGTCGCTCTATATCTCCAAGCCCCAGGCCGCCAAACGAGCATTACTCGAGAGTTCAGCACGCTGCTGTTGCCGCCACACCCACACAGCCACACCCATGACCTGCCTTTAATGACACGCAAGTTCACCCCCCCTATCGTTCCGTGAACCTCTGGAGTTGTGAGTTACGATTTTTTTTTTTTTTTTAACTGTTCCTGTGGTGTTGAGCAACTACAATTCCTGTTAATCCAATAATTTCATATTACAATTTATTTAAAGTGTATAAATTGTAATGAAAAAAAAAAATGAAATAGCTATATTAAATCTTAAGAGGAAGTGCATCTGTCAATTCACTAAGTGTTCAAAATATTAAGAATCTCAATTTAGAAAAAAATACATGTTTAAGGGAATTAATATACCATGTAAGGTGGTATGTGCTAGAAATGGGTAAACCACTATCAGTGAGTCTGTCCGTGGGGGGGCACCACTGCGCCAGACAGTGTCCCAAATTGTCCCTCAGAAACATACCCCTCGTGCCCCCTTGGGCTTATTAGCAGGTGGTCATCCTAGCCTACCATGCATGTGTCATATGCTACATCAACACCCCTCTGTGAGTCTAGATGGGTGGATTTTACACTAGGTGTGTATAGATTTTATAGTTAACATTTTCCTATGCAAGCAAGCCTATCAAAATATTTTCTTATTTTTTTCTATTAATTCTCTTTCCATCTTTAACATTCACTGTCTTGCTCTCGCACTAAACAGTGGTGTATTTTGAAGAACCAACACACACATAGATTGTTTTAAATGTGCTTAATCCGTTGGCGCGCCATCTTGTGTCAACTCGTGGTATGGCAATACAATGTTCACCATGCTGGAAGTTTTGACTGGTCTATGTGTCAACTAAGTAGCTAATGTTAGCTTGCTGAAGTAACGTGCTGAAGTAACGTTAACTATCGTAAACACACTTGGTGGATTAGGATGTTAAGACTAGCATTGCGTCGATCGGCGTCCAAAAATAGACCCGTGGAGCCCGCACGCTTTTTTACTGCATCTTTTTTAGGAGTGGACAGTCCACAGCAAAAGTCTGAAAATAACATTAATGTTAGGCGTTTCAGACAATTTCCCCACCCACCAAGCGACAAGTCACCGCTCAACCACCGTCCCCAGCCGACCTACCACCTCAGGTAAAGCCACCAAGGCTAATGTTATGCTAACGCTAACGTTAGATGTGCATTACTTTGAGAAGCTTCAGCAAACATAACTAATTTAGCGACAACATAAATAGCACGTCATATGTCGATATATTTTATGTTAATTGCTGCGTGGTCAGTTGTGGACGTGCTATTAAACGAATGGAAGAGTCACGCGAAACTCCAATAGGGAATCATACAATTTAATATGCCCCTAACATAAACTATTGCTAAGAAACTTGCCACTGTGAGAAAAGACATTCAGCGATGGTCCAAATGCCTCGGACTTCAATTCGGTATGACTAGATAATCCACAAAACAGCACCTATTTATAATAATTTATCATATTTTCTATTTGGTTTGCCTGCTCCACGACCCACACTGCTAACGTTAACGGTCACATCTAATCCTAGCTTTTGTAAAATATTTAATAGATATATGTCCATGTGTCATATTTATTGATGGCCGAATTTTAAGACATGGTCTAATGTTTCGAAGACTGTGTTCAGTCATGTTTTCAGGGGCATGAGCTTATTCCTGTAAGCAAATCACATTAAACCAGGAAATATTCAAATGAGAATCGACAATGACCTTTGAATATAGCTAGCCAGCTACAGTGCTTTCTCAGCTAGCTAGCTAACGTTACTGCAACGGTAGGTGGGAGCAAGCTTCTTCAGCATCAGATAGCTAGCAAGCTGGAAGCGTTATAACTCTGTTTAGCTAAATAGTATATCCATGCTGGTTAAATAACTAATGTAGCTAAGATAACCGTTAGCAGGGCTCAACACTATCAAATAAGATTTGGTTTTAATGAGCTTATATTTATTTACGTGACATCATTTGTCAATGTTGCCCTTGTCTGTGACAAAACTGCCATACACATTTTTGACAGCAGACAGTTTCACTTGTCATACCAGGAAAGGCACAGGTGTACTAATTACATAATTGATTTTTAACTGAAAAATGCATTATCCCCCCAAAAAACAGCAATGCAGCAACCTACTGTAAATGTAATGCAGCTTTTTTCTGACATTTATTACACCTTTGTTTTGTGTCTGCTGTGACATGACCAAAAAAACTCATACAAAACATATGTTAAGTTATATAATATTGCATGGACACGTTCTTTCTTAAAATTAAAAAACCTAATATTGTCGCCATCAGGGGATAACGTACAATATTATTTATATAGCACAGGCACTGTTTATAAAAGGATAACACACATGCACTGCAAGATATTTCTTCTATATAGCTTTTAAGTCACAAAATACAAGTCTATGACATTAGTTATCAATCCAAAGCACCAAGGTAATGAATTTAATAATGTGTTTTGTAGCAATACAATATCCAACTCTATGGGATATCTGGAGTAACTAATGTCACACAGAATAAACATGTTTTCCATATATCTGACTTAAACTGTAAATATGTTTTGTGTGTTTCCAGTTCATCTCTCTTCATGAGCATGGCGTCAGAGGGTGAAGGGTCGTCGTCCACGCCTCACAGACACACCAACAGGTTAGCCATGGAGAGGTCGCCCTACCTGCTGCAACATGCACACAACCCTGTGGACTGGTGAGTGCCCGGGAACCACAGATAGGCACCAGTGTTGTCAGATCTTGCGAGACAAATAAGCAACCAGGCATGTGAAAACAAGCCCAAAACAAGCGACTTTTTCCTACGGAGCCCCCTAAGATCCTGGAAGAGAAAAATTAAATAAACTGTGCACGGTTTTACGATCCGTGGGGACGTATTGTCAATTTCCATCCATGTGGACAGATTGGTAAACTGTACAGTTTATGTATTTTCTCTCCCTGAACTTCAGGACGATGAGCACAGGAGGGAGCTAAACCACCTTTTAACATTATTTGACATTAGAAAACTGATGGGATATCAAACAGATACTTTTTCACAGTGATTTTGAGTCGTTCCCCACGACGGGTTGAATCCATTCTTTTCCTCCTTTCTCTTTCTCCCACTCTTTGTTATATTTCTTCCCGTATTTCGCCCACTTTATCCCGGGCATTTATTCCTCCAAATTCTCCTACAGTCCACTCACCATCAGTCGCTAGTTGCGCATTTTCCTAACCAGAAAAACAACAGACTTCCCTGCTCTGCTTCTGATTGGCTGGTACTCGTTACCATCTGGGTCAGAGCCAATTAGAAGCAGCAAGTGGGCGGGGAAAAAACGCTGCTGTCTCCAGTGTGCACGGGGAAAGGGGCGGGACCGAGGGAACAGGCAAGACAACCTCCTACGTTTAAATAACACATAGAACATATCTGCTTGACAACTTATTATGGAGCTGGGAACAAGCCCAAATAAGGAACTACACTTTAGAAACAAGCCCAAGAAAACCGCGACCCGCGACTACCTATATCTGTAAGCAACTTTACAGAAAAACAAGCCCGAAGTCGCTTAGAATAAGCGGACTTGGCAACACCGATAGACCCACTTTTCTGAAAGCTGATATAATGTCAAGTATAAACTAATGTCATGTTTGTTTCAGGTATCCATGGGGACAAGATGCTTTTGACAAAGCAAAGAACGAAGACAAACCAATCTTTTTATCAGGTAAGTTCCCCCCCCCCACACACACCTGGCATTACATTCTCTTTTTATTTAGTTATTACAGAGCTCAAACAAACAATGTTCCTTCTTATTCTTACTAGCTTATAATTGCTAACACAGATTGAAATAAGGACCAATAAAGTATCTTAAATAAATGTACAGGTTTACAAATAGAAAATTAAATACAAAATGGAAAACCAAACTTCATAGAACCAGAAAGTTGGGAGTGTGCCTTCACGATAGTGAAATACATTTACAAAAAGGAGTAAGAAAAAAATGAAGACGTTCATCAGACCTTAATTCACTTAAAACAAATGGTGGTTGTTCAGGTGTAATGAACATAATCCATCTTTCCCATCTAAAACCTCTCCTGTTGCAGTCTAAAGGACAAAACAATTATTTACATCCTAATTCAATCATCAATTACAGGAATGTCTGATTTGAGCCACTGTCTAGTAATCTCTTTCCTGTCCACTTTGCTTAAAATTCTTAATAGAGACCCAGCATGAGAGGTAACATTTTCTAATGGCACGGCATTCAAATACACGGCCTCTAATTTGAATATGTCCACCTGGAGACACAACTGGCATTAACATGCATGTCATTTTGGGGCCACTCCACTCTGAATTGAACCTGCTCTATCTGTAAAGTGTCTTGAGATAACTCTTGTTATGATTTGATACTGTAAATAAAATTGAACTGAATTGTAAATCCTACCTACGCATATGTTTGTAAACCCATGCTAAAGTTGACTAAAAAGAGGAATAAAAAAATCATCTTTTGGAAATTCATCTTAATTCCTTAATTTAAAAAATGAGGAAAAATCCAACCTTTAAGACACCAATTTTCTTTGTGAATTCATGATTTATCCTAAATAAATAAAATACAAGGGGGCATAACAATACACACTCCCTTAATTTAAATTCCCATAGAGGCAGGCAGATTTTTATTGTTAAAGACCATGGATCCAGGATACTAAGCATCCTGATAAAGTTCCCTTGGCCTTTACAGTTAAAATACCCCCCCCCCCCCCCCCCCACATCAGCACATACCCTTCACCATTCCTAGGGATTGGCATGGGGTACTAACCTGGATCCATGAAATAACTAGCCTTTAATAATAACTGGCTCCAATGGGGATTTAACATAGGGGTGTCTATACTCATGCCCCCTGTATTTTAAGGAACAAAATTAATGTATTTACAATACATTATTCATTGCAGCACGGTGGCTAAGTGGTTAGCACTTCTGCCTCACAGCAAGAAGGTGCTTGGTTCGAATCCAGGTCGTTCCGGGCCTTTCTGTGTGGAGTTTGCATGTTCTCCCCGTGTTTGCGTGGGTTTCCTCCGGGTGCCCTGGTTTCTTCCCACCATAAAAGACACGCATCCTAGGTAGGACTACAGTTGAAAACTAGCCAATTGGCTAACACTGGCGCATTTACAGAAATGTTCATTAACGTGCGTTGTCCTAATCCAAATAAATAATAAACAAAGAAAATTGGTTTCCTTAAAAGTTGTTGTTTTTTGTAATTCTTTTAATTAGGCATTAATACGAATGTTTTATTCCTCTTTTTATTGAACTTTTGCATGGATTCCTAAACTTATGAGCAGCACTGTACCTCTGATATAAGATGACAATACCAGCTGGAAAATCCCCCCAAAGAAAAAACTTCATATGATGTCATACTGTACTATAGTTGTGCTTGTACGGGTTGTTTCCTGTAAACCTCTCTCTTTGACCGTCAGTGGGCTACTCAACGTGCCATTGGTGCCATGTTATGGAGAGGGAGTCTTTTGAAGATGAGGAAATTGGCAAAATCCTTAGTGACAACTTTGTCTGCATCAAAGTAGACCGAGAAGAGAGACCTGATGTGGACAAGGTCTACATGACTTTTGTACAGGTGTGTGTGTGCTCACATTTCTCAGTCTCGTCTCAGCAGATCTTACGATACTTCTTGTTGAGTTAAATATTGTCTCACTATATAAGTCACATGTGCAGAGCAGTTGCAAGTAGACGGAGTCTGGCCTGGTTGGTCTATAATACCTCTGGCTTTGAAGATGAGTCTGGCTTTGTCCCTTTAAATTAGCATAGAAGGTCCCCTGCCCGTTTCACTAAAGTTGACTCGGAGTTCAGTTTTGCAGAGCAGCAGTGAAGTTGCAGCGTGCAGTTCAGTGTGGCTCTGACTTGAACACATCGCTCTCTTTTTGTAAATAAATCTTTTCTTTTTTAATAAACGAGTCGGAAGCAGAAAGCAAAACCTTTTTTTTATTTTTGTTCTTTTTTAAAAAAAAATATCTTTCAATTCTGCAATGAAATGCTTGGATACTACGGGGGGGTGGGGGGTGGGGGGGGATGGATCTCTGGGCACCTCGCCATTCGATTCCAAATCAGAGGCCAACGATTCGATTCTAAACCAATTATCAATGCAACAATTTCTTTTATGCACATTTCCATGCGTGATTTAAAAAAAAATACATATAAATCTGAGTTTGTTAGATCTTAACATATACAGTATTTGTCACACACAAGTTGTAATGAAATGGTTTGTTTACTGAGGTTTTTATTGTGTAACCATTCCATGCTTAAGTCTTAAACATGCTGAGTCACCTTCTCTCACAGTAATCAGTCAGATGTAATGTCATAAAGTAGATCAACAGCCTTAATGTGCTTTGCCTAATTATTTTATGTATTAGATCACGTGTATATATACAAAACGTATATTTCTTTTTCCATTTTTGTGTGTTTCTTCTGCACTCTTGCCTAAGATGTTGTGCTTTATCCCATCCTCTTTCAGGCACTCTGTTTTCTGATTTGACTTTTAAATAAAAATCAACAGTTACAAAAAAAATTGAATTATTAACTTATCAGACCTGAGCATTGTTGTAGAGAGAATCAATTATTTTTTAGAATATTTTCCCCAGCCCTATTGGTTACGTTGTAACCTTGGTTCTCTGAGTAAAGACAATTTTTCCAGTCATATTTCTTAATTTAATAGTGTTAAAACCTTGGCTTGTCTCGTTCTCGTGATCTTAGTCTTGTGTCTCGTGTTGTACGCTGAGTGTCTCGTCACACCCCGATTTCTCACGCAAGCCTCTTATGTTTTTCTTTTCTTTGCTGATACTCTCTCATGACTTTTGCTTGCTTCTGTCTACAGGCAACATGTGGAGGGGGAGGCTGGCCCATGAGTGTGTGGTTGACCCCTGACCTACTACCTTTCATTGGAGGCACCTACTTCCCTCCTACAGACCATGCTAGAAACCTGGGCTCAAAACAGTTCTCACCAGAATCATGGAACAGGTACAAGGTTTGGCAAATGATGTTTTGTGCTTTGGTTCTTTACTTCCTACTAGTTCCGGTGTTGAGACGGCAAGACGAGTGCTTCGGGACCGTCTACACACCGGAAAGAAATACAAACATATTTAAAAAAGATAGGCTTATGCTTAGTTTTTCAAAGTAAGTGCTGTAGTACAACTAGCAGGAGACAAGTTATAATTGAGGTAAGTTTGGAGACACTACTTTATTAAATCATTAAATTAATGCATTGTTTTGTTGTATCTCTTTTGGTGTTGTAGTTTGTAGACGTTCCCTAAGCTCTCTAACTGCCATCTCATCATCGGGACTAAACAGAGCTGAATTAGCACAACTTTTATGCATTTTTTACACATCTACTGCAATCAGATTCGCTGTGTTCACTCTGAAGGAATCACTTCACATGGGTAGGCACTTGTAATAAGGTTACATCTTCCACCTGCTCCGCTGTTGGGGTCTTCACTATTTACCCATAATTGGAGCTATTTATCCATAGCTGGGACAGGGGTTGACAGCATCAGGGCCTTTGCACTCACCAATGGGCCTGCACCACGTCTCTGGGGCTCACTGCTGCTCCGAGATCCTGTACAACTTAGCCTGGAACCACAAGGGACCACACACACACACACACACACACACACACACACACACACACACACACACACACACACACACACACACACAGACCCACACTTGCACGCACATAGACACACACAGACCCACACCCATGCACGCACGCACACAGACAGACACACACACACGCACACACGCACACAGACCAAACCACACACTGACAGACACCCCCCCCCCACACACACACACACCACACACCACACACACACACACACACACACACACACACACACACACACACACACAGTCAGACAGACAGACCCGCACAGACAGACAGACCGACCCACACACATACACAGACAGACAGATACTATACCAATACAAATGCATTTTCTTTTCCTCAGCCAGGCAGAAGCCTTTTGTACCACTTCTTCTTTGACTTTTGCAATATCTGGCTCTGAAGATCTACCAGCTGGGACCTCAAGGTGCTCTCAGTCCTCTCCCACTCCTGCTCTTTTTCCTGCCGAGTCAGCTTCAGGCTTTCTGTGGCTTGAAGGAGGGATGCCTTGTCCTCTTTCCACTTGTTGAGATTACTCTCCAGCTGCTGCTCAGTCTTCTTCAGAGCAGCCAGGAGGCAGTCACTCACAAAGCTCTGCTCGTCATACGGATCCACATAGGAGACTCTTGATTTGTTGCTCTCCTCCAGCAGGGAGGTTTTCTCCTGCTGCCATAGGACACACTCACTCTCCAGCTGATGTTCACACTTTTTCTTAAGAGTAGCCATGAGGTTCTTGTTGTTTTTGTCCTGCATCTCCAGCTGGGCTCTATGGGAAGCAGGGAGGTGTATCCCATAGTGAGACATCTCACTCATGCTACTCTGAGAACCGGGGTTACGCAAGTAACCTAAAGTTTTATGTTCGTTGCAAATACAAACTAAATCACCTGATTAATGCAACATAATCAGAATGTCTCCCGGCCATTTCCCCCCGCAGAAAGCTGCTACTAGCGAGGCTAAAGCTAATATAGTTAGCCTAAAGAAACAAGGGGTCTGTCCGTCTCAACTAACGGTTTGGAGCCGCGACGCTGGAAACGTAACACTAATCTACTACAGAAGTCTGTGTCTGATCAACGTCATTTCCACTGACTTAATTGTTCTTGGATACACAGAGTTTGTAGCTGGTGTGCGTGACATGTAGGTCTGATCAGTTTATCAAACTAACGAGCTGGCCCCGCTAGTCGACCACAACCTGAAATTTAGAGGAAGCAACATGCCTTCACTGTCATTCACGTTAGCCTGGATTGATTATTATAAGAATACAATTGTGTCATGCTAGTCATGCAGAAATCACTTCAGAAGAGTAACGTTAGTCACAGCGCTTACTTGCTTTGGTGTTTGAAGCATTAAAGTTCAACAAAGAATGGTTCACATTAGAAAAGATCCTTTTTCTATGTAGATGCACTCCCCTACAAAATCACCGCAGTAGTCGAAATGATTTATTTCCAAATAAAGCTATTTATGTCATCTTTTAAAAATTACTTTTTCTTTTTTCATATCGCAATATATATCGCAGGGAAAAAATATCGCAATGTCAGATTTTTCCGATATCGTGCAGGCCCACTCCACATTATTTTAAGGGCCTCCTTCTCTCCCTTCCTCTGCTCTGATTCGACTTTCCGGTCTTCATTAATGAAGTACTGCAGGAAAGCTCTCCAACCTCACGTTGGTGGTCTTAGCTTCTGTGAGCATCAGTCTCTCTTTACGAAGCTCCATCTTCTGAGTCTCCACTTCCTTTTTCAGGGCCTCCTTCTCTCCCTTCATCTGCTCCAATTTGCCTTTCAGATCTTCAGTAATGAAGTACTGCAGGTCCAAATCTTTTTGGGCTTTTTGCAGCCTGTTGCTGGGAATTTCCCAGCTGGGATTTCAGATGCTCTGTTTCCCCGGGTGGGGAGGGGACACGTTGAGCCAGCTGAACTTTCAAGTCACACATCTCCCTCTGCATCAGCTCTTTGTCATGACCCCAACTGCTGCCCTCTCTCTGTTGTTGGAGCTGATCGAGGTGATTGGCCAGCCAATCCTCTCGGATTACCAGGTGACCTCTCCCCTCAGATTCACATTGGGTGAGTGTCGCCTCGCTGTCCTTCAGCTCACACCGTACTTGTTCTTCAAGTGAACTGAGATAGAAATTGATTTGCAGTTGAGTCTCTCTGGAGTTGAATTCTATGTTTTCCAGTGTTTTTTCTCCTGTTGCAATTATTATAATATTCTTATGTTATCAATCCAAATGGTTATTGATTCTATTCCATTCTTTGATTCTATTGTTGCTATCGTATACGAGTTTGTTTATGTTTGAATATACACTATGGATGTAATGATTTCTGATGATTCTTAAAATATGGCAGAAAGAACACTTTACGAAATATGGAAAGGAAAAAGATGAGCAGTACACACAAGTATGTGCCAGTTGGGACGTCATTTTCTCTAACTCCAATAACCACGTGCGCTCAGCAGTTACCTATTATTTAAGATGTGCATTTACCACAATATAACCTTTTTTAAAATCCTTTATTTAACTGTCCAATACTTTTTATGGATTTGAAAAGCCGTTTAGCCCCTGCTCATGTTTATCTTGTAAAGGTTAAAAGTTATCGTAAAGGAAGCGAGTATAAAGCTGCTGCAACAGTGGGAATTTCCCCATTGTGGGAATAAAGGGTTTTTCACACGGGGAGCCCTACTTTACCTGCACAGTCCCGTTAATCCGTGGTGTCCCGCTCCTCATGTGAAGGACAATTCACAAACACGTCATTTTACTGAGAGACATAGAGCTGCACGACTATGGCCAAAATGATAATCACGATTATTTTGATCAATATTGAGAACACAATTGTTTGTTTGATTTTACCCATAACAAATTTTATTGTCACATAAAGCAGTTATGAATAGCCTATAGTCTCCCTAGCAACAACTACTGTAACTTTCTAACTTCTGACTTTTTTTTGCAGCTGGATGTCATTTTAACATGACAGCATCTTTAAATATGAATGAGGATAGTGATATTGAGATGCTTGCTACAACTGCAATTCCAGGAGGTATAAAACAGCAGAAACACTGTTTTATTTCTCTGATTCACTGCATTGAATCGCCGCTCCCTCTCTTTAGTTTCTCTCTAGCTCGGTCGACCATATACCGTGCTCTCGGGCGCTCCTTTAGCCTCCTGCCAGTTACTTGCAACGCTCCGGTCTGCAACGCTCTGAAAGCAGCAGTTCACACCAATGCTCCGAGACGGTGCGCTGCATCATCTTGATAGCACAACTATTCTTTGTACTTCGGTCTAACTTCGGACTTTTCGGCTATTTTTTTTGTAGCTGGGTATATATCATTTGTTGGGTCTATATGAATGAGGATACAGTTATTGATAAATCAAATTGTTATTGTTGTTCTTAGTATTATTTAGGGGTGCTTAGGAACATTTTGGGGTAGCTTCAGCCCCCCTAAAATAGGCCTAACGACGTCCCTGTTAGAGACGCACATCAATTCATACTTAAACACAGGACAGGTTTATTAAAGGATTGGCTGAATAGATCTTCTCTGTGATTTAGGATTCACTTAATGTTACCTAAGTTTTCTCCCTTGTCTCCTCTTACCATAACATGGTTTTTCTGGAAAATTCCACTTCATTCCTCAGTGGCAGAACAACCGTCCTACTTTGGAGTCCAGTGGACAGAGGATCCTCGAAACTCTGAAGAAAGGAACGGCCGTAGCTGCAAACCCAGGAGAGAGTCCTCCAGCGGCCCCAGTTGTTGCTAATCGCTGCTTCCAGCAGTTGGCGCATTCCTATGAGGAGGAGTATGGAGGCTTTAGAGATGCTCCCAAGTTCCCCACACCAGGTAGACTCAGCACGGGCCACAGTGGATATGTTGGAGGCTTCCAGCCCTGCTGGGCCTGATGGATGCTCTTCATCTGACACTCTATTTATCTTTCCCTCCATAGTGAATCTCATGTTCCTCATGTCTTACTGGTCTGTGAATCGCACCACCACAGAAGGGGTGGAGGCTCTTCAGATGGCCTTGCATACGCTCCGTATGATGGCGCTGGGGGGCATCCACGACCACGTGGCTCAGGTTCGTACAGGTTTGAATTGAAAACCAATTTGACGACGTAATTTTGGGCTCTCGGAAGTAACCATGGGAATTTTCACAGTTTAATTAATAGGGCTGGATATCGCCACTGATTTCTTGAATTGAATTTGATTCCTATTCACACGGTCCCGATTCATTTGCCGATTCAATTTGTCAGTTTGGGATATTTCGGTTGCAAAACCAATTTAGCTTGCATATGAAAGAGATTCTACAACTGTATAAGGTTCCCTCTAACCTGCTGCATTCTTAAAAGTATCCATGTTTACGTTCAGAACTGACCCCAAGGCAGTTCCATTAATGCACTTCTTATTAAACAGCACCACACTGGAGCATTCAACACAATAAAGTGCAGCTCTACAGACTCTGAGTATGGAGTGACATTTTCTTCCGATATCTTGAGGTGAGAGGTCAAGCGATTCCTTTTAAACTGTCCGTGCCAGTTTTTCCCTCGCCAACGTGTAGCCTATCTTTGGAGCGTTATTTAACCCCCTTCCCCACAAGCTACACAGTCGGTACCAAGGGATTCTTTATGTCTTCTCGGTTTTATATGATACAGACAGAGATCAATTCTGGACTTTATAAATTGATGTTGGATCATTTGAATTGGGAAATAGATTTTTTTTTGTTTTAACCCAGCCCTAGTAATTATACTTGATTGATTAATTAATTAATTACTTAATAAAAGCAATTGTCATCATGTTAAGCGCTATGAAAGAAAAAAAACCAGTTATTTGCTGTCCTGTGTTGTTTAGGATCAGATGCACACACACACACACACACACACACACACACACACACACACACACACACACACACACACACACAGATGTACTGTGTGTCTCTTTGTACGAGCAGAATTATGTTTTGTGTTTTTATTCTTTAATTTCAGGTCATATACTGTATGCTTTGCAGTTGCATGACAGAAAAGAAGTATATGTTGCCAGTGATTATTTTAACAGGATGCTAGTATCAAAAAAGTACATACTGTATTTCTCTTTATGTCTCTCCTCCGCAGGGTTTTCATCGTTACTCTACAGATTCCTCCTGGCACGTTCCGCACTTTGAAAAGATGCTGTATGACCAGGCTCAGCTGGCTGTAGCCTACATAACTGCCTCCCAGGTGTGTGTGTGTGTGTGTGTGTGTGTGTTTGTGCATGTCTGTCTGTCTGTCAGGGAGACAGTGATTTTGTCTGTCTGTTCTGTGTGTGTGTGTGGTTGATGTGGGTGTGTGTGTGTGGTGGTGTGTGGTGTGTGTGTGTGTGTGTGTGGTGTGTGTGTGTGTGTGGGTGGTGGTGGGTGTGGGTGTGTGGTTGTGTGTGCGCCACCCAGGTGTGTGTGTGAGAGACAGTGATTGTCTCTGTTCTTTGTCTGTGTGCGTATCTGGCAGTGTGTGTGTGTGTCCCCCGTGTGTGTGTGTGTGAGATCTGTGAGTTGTCTTGTGTCGGTGTGTGTCCTGTTGTCTGTGTGTGTGCATCTGGCAGGGTAATTATCCCTCCATCATACTGTCTCTCTCATATCCCAGTCATTTATCGCCAAATTAATTACCCAGTCAACGAAAATCATCGTTCATGTGACTTGGCAAATGTTATTCATGAGAATCTTTATTTTGCTTCAGAGTAAACACTCTGGTTTATTGGTATTTCTTTAAACCAAATGCAATGGTCTTGGGCGGCGCTAAGTGCCTGTGCCTCTACAAAACAACCTCGGGAAGGAACTTGTTTTGGTGGAACATGCGTACGTTCAAAAGCTTTAGTGGTGCAACAGAAAACTCCGATTGGACAGATAGTCTAGCTAGCTGTCTGGATTTACCCTGCAGAGATCTGAGGAGCAGGTAACCATAGTCCTCAGATTGGACAGATAGTCTAGCTAGCTGTCTGGATTTACCCTGCAGAGATCTGAGGAGCAGGTAACCATAGTCCTCAGATTGGACAGATAGTCTAGCTAGCTGTCTGGATTTACCCTGCAGAGATCTGAGGAGCAGGTAACCATAGTCCTCAGATTGGACAGATAGTCTAGCTAGCTGTCTGGATTTACCCTGCAGAGATCTGAGGACCAGGTAACCATAGTCCCCAGAAATACACCCGAGTTTAGAACGCCAACACAAAGGAAGCAGAAGGTGAGGGATATCCGGTTGAAAATGAGTGACATCCTGCAGATCTTCCAGCGGCACCAGAGAAATCCCCTGTATGTATGACACGAGCATGCAGGCAATCTTAAATACAGACACACATATCTTGCACACGTAAGTGCCCGTGTTGTAAGAGGCTACTTCATCAGTTGGAGTCTGCAGTTAATACCCTGTGTATAAATCACACGACGGTATGTGTCAGGTTATGTTTAGGTTGAATCATGACTCCCTCAGGTGTGTGTTGATGTCTTTCTGCCTTTCCAGGTATCAGGTGAGCAGTTCTTTGCAGACGTGGCTAAGGACATACTGCTCTACGTCTCCAGAGACCTGAGTGATAAGGTGAATCAGCTACTCACAAAAGCAGAATTTATAAAATCCAGGATAACCAATAAAGCGAGGCGTGACCTGTCTAATCTGTGCATCCTGGCCAAGCCGGGCTGAGGAGGTGGGACTAGGTAGAGCCAGGCTCCAGTAATTTGGATTGATGCCATACAGCAAGTTCAATTACAGATATACGGATGCTGAAATGGAGAATACGTGTTGTGCATACTTTACACAGTGTGAGCAATAGTTTCTTATGGAAGTATGATGAAGTGAAACACATGTAAAAAACGAAAAGTAAAAAAAGAAACACAGCTGCTGTAAGAGAAAGCATGGCAGACAATCAGGGACAGCCTGAGTGTGTAAGTAGCCTAAAAGTATACATTTACCGACTGATTACTGCTCTTAGTCCAATTGAAACCGTCATGATTATAACATTCAAGACGTTTTAACAGTTGTTCTTAGAGCTGTGACAATTCAACATTTTTTTATATACAGTTCATTGTCTCAGAAATAATTGCGATAAAAATATCTATTTATGACTTTTTTTAACAAGGTACAGTTTTGAATTAATCCCAAGATACATCTTTTGGTATATATTACTGTCATGTGACCCAGATATGCGAGTACACAGCCTGTGAAGTAAACCAACCCTCTTATTTACATAAAACATAGAACATTACTGTCATAGAACATTTATCCCCATCAACAAAATACAAAGCAGATAGCTATAGCCCAAGATCAGTTGCTATGGCAAAAAATGACAGCTGCTGCTAGCATAGCTTTAGCTCAACGGTCCGACCAATAATCCTTATAATTACATCTAAACTAAATAAACAGTCATACCCCTTAAGACCTTAGCTAATGTTAGCAAACACATCGTTAACAAGGCACAATAGTAGATGAAACGCAAAGAAGGACTAACGTTATATTACTAATACACAATTTTTAACATTCGAAAACCAACTTCACTTGCAACGGCGGGTGAGCGTCCTCTGTCAGGATTCCATAGTGTAATGGGAAAATTACATAGACAATGATTTCCTTTCAATAATTGTTCATTTTCTTAAGTGATTTTTCATAATAAGTAAATCCTCCAATGTGCTTCTGAAATATGTGTCTCCTAAAATCCTAAAGTGTGAGTCCTCCAGTTTTAGAGACAGCTAAAGATGTTATGATCATATACAGCTTCTGTTCTCTGACTCTACAGCAGGGCTCTTCAACGGTTTTTGGGCCAAGGACCCCTAAGCATGAAAAATCCCCTGTTTACAGATAGAGTAGGTCTAGGCCACTCTATTATTTACAGAGACTCAACAATTCCCCCCAAAAGCAAGGATTTGGGCGAGGACACACTTCCTTTAAACAGGTAGAAACCTCAGACAGAAATCTTGTTCTTGATGGGAGGCCATCTGCCTCCCATCAGGTTATTGATAATGAAGAGTTTTGGAATGCATGTTGGCAAAGGCAAGTCGTTCCAAATAGAGCAATATAAACTGCGGCTTGTATCTTCTGCCGACAAAGACCGAACATTTACTGTAAATTCCACCAAATTGCACAACACGTCAGTGTGTTGGCACTCCCCCGAGGGCAAGGGGTGGGACCCCACTGACAAACCCCCCCTGCTCTCCTCTGAGGGTCAACCCTTTCCCCTTTTGATTAATGAGCAGCGAACGGGAACACAATTACAACCACACTCGTTGTGATCATTATATTCCCCAAGATTTATTATGTAATTATACGCTAATGAATTGTCGTCGCAGAGGTAATTTGCTATATGTTTCTTTCGAGCAATCGCCTGCCAATCGGAAGGTTGGTGGTTCGATCCTGACCCTGCAGTCCCATGTCGAAGTGTCCTTGGGCAAGACTCCAAACGCCGATGTCAGGTTCATAACACTTTACCTTACTAAATAATGACGGTCAAGCAAGAAAACGAGACTCAGAAGGCAAATGAGCAGTTAATTGACAGTTGCAAAAGGGAAGCTACCACGAGAGCAGCCTTTCCGCAACGCAGCTCTAGTGGAAACTTCAACAATTTCTCTGCAGCTCTGTCCCTTTATTCAAACACACACGAACACAGAAGATTCACAGGTGTTGATGTAAGGAGGAGTCTAATGCCTACGCCAGAGACCCTGGGCTGGCATGTACCTCGGATCTAAGGCTCTTGTTATCTTCTGTGATATGCAACAGCGGGACATTTATTGCCTTTTGTTTAGGCAGCAGCGACTGAAGAAACACAGACACGGCTTGAAAGAAACATGGTATTGTTAAATGTGCATATAATAATAAGCATGAAAGTTATACTAAGTAGGAAAGTTATACTAATTAAGAAACAACTACAAAGAAATAAGCAATAAAAGACTTTATAAAAATGAATTCTCTATCACCCGAGTTGTATGGATGTGTGTGGTGAATTGGTGAATTGTTCCTGAACTATGTTCCTATTGTTCCTATACTGTGTAAAAGCACTTTGAGTAGTTGTTAAGACTTGAAAAGCGCTATTTAAGAACAATCCATTTACAAATGGATAGTAAATATGTGCCTGTCTGAGAGGCCCATGATATAATCAGGTTCTATTGATACATTCATTTATTCCTTCACATTGTGAAGCTTGAATGATTATTGATTGGAGAACTCAACACCTAGAGGAGGTAATGTGAGGTATGTCTCCTGTTGGAATTTTGTTCAAAACTATTATTTGTTTATAAAAATAAGTAAAATATAACTTTCACTTTTTCTTGCCTAAACTTAACCGTAATCTCTGCTGAAGTGACAGACAGTTATTCTGGGGTTACTACCACCGCTGACCTGACGGAGAACCATGCGGAGCACAGAGCTCTGGCGCCGATATGACGTGACTAGTCGGGGGTCTCCTAGTTTTCGTGTGATAACTAGGAGAAAAAATACAAAAATAAATATGAAATAATAGATAAATATGTATTTTAAAATTTGACGGAAAGAGACAATGACATTGTTGATCGCAATTATTTCTGAGAAAACGGAGTGTACAGAAACATGTGAAAATGTCACAGGCCTAGCTGTGTCAGTCCAAAACCCAAATATACTCAGTTTATTTTTGATGTAATACAATAAAAAGCAGCTAATCTCCATCGCCATAATTGAGATAACCTGATTAAACTGCATTTTCTTCCATTTTGCATGACAAATTACTTTGGCGATTAATCAATTATCACAATAGTTGGCAATTATTTGTCTGTCGATAATAAATCAGCTAGTCAACTAATTATTGAAACTCTAGACCTGCGGGTGTTTTAATCCGATTTGTTTTAAGTTGATTCAAGCTTATCGTGTCACGGCATAACCAACCAATCATAGCAGCTTGATTACTCTCGCTATGGTAAGGATCATACCAGGTCTCCTTGTACATTCATACTGTCACACTCTCCAATTCTGCCTGTGTCCACCGTTACATCTCTCATATCATATACTATAAACAATGTTACTGCACACAATGTTTACTGTAATATCTGCTATATTTAGTCCTATATCTGTCTCAAATTGCCTTGCCATTAAATAGCAGCTGTCCCTCTCCTTCCCCCTTCTCCATTCCGGTCTATTCTCTGAATCAGTCCGGAGGCTTCTACAGTGCAGAGGATGCAGACTCCGTCCCAGCATCAGGGGGGACAGAAAAGCGAGAGGGCTCTTTCTGTGTCTGGACGGCCTCAGAAGTTCGGGAGCTGTTGCCAGATGTGGTTGAGGGCGCCACGGGAGCTGCAACACAGGCAGACATCATCATGCACCACTATGGGGTCAAGGATCTCGGCAATGTAACTCCAGAACAAGTAATTCCAATTCAGTTCAATTCAAGTAGCTTTATTTGTCCCCGAGGGGCAATTAAAAGGCACAAAGTGTAGCACATAAAAGGATAATTCACAGACAAGATACACATACAAGACACACATACATACAATAAATATATAAATAATATAGTAATGCATTGTGTGCATTCCAACGTGCTAATGAGTAATAAAGTAATAGAGTAATTTTTACATAATTGGTGGGTGGGTGGATGGATGAATGAATGAATGAACAGACTAAAGTTACATTTAGAATCATCTGTGAAGCTAGACTCAGATATAATGTGTATATGATCATCAATAAGAATGTCTATGTGAAAACAATCATTTACATGCACAATGCTTTATTACTTGTTATATCATGTTCCAAGAACATTTCAAGGTGTAAAGCTGGTCCACTAACTTGCAGTCAGTATGAGTTCATTTCTGTGAACACCCTCTTATCCCCCTGTACTGTTTGCTGCCAGGACCCCCACGGGGAGCTGCAGGGCCAGAATGTGCTGATCGTGCGGTATTCGGTGGAGTTAACGGCTGCTCGCTTTGGCATCAGTGTAGAAAAGGCCAATGAGGTCTTGGCTTCTGCCAGGACCAAGATGGCAGAAGTGAGAAACAGTCGGCCACGCCCACATCTGGACACCAAGATGTTGGCCTCCTGGAACGGTAACGTCTAGATTACTTTTCATACACGTTTACACTACAATGAAATGTTATTGTTTTTTTAACTTGAGGCCAGTACGTTTTTATTGTTGAAGTTTTTTACTTATATTTGGAGTGTTAATGGTATTTTTTGTGGCATTATTCTGCCTAGGTAAACAATGAGGAATTGTTACATTGTTGAATTGTTAAAATATATTTTAGATTTTCTTTTACACATATAGTTTAAGGTCAGCCTCAGTGTAATGCAATACAATTAACAGACTCACCAACCAAAGAAGAATCAGCTAGTGCATGGCTATGGTAATCTACATATTCAGTAGGATAAATAGGCTAAAAAAATACAACACCTGCAGCCTAATCAGGTGGGTCGTTTTTCCAATGAGATAAAAGCCGTTTTTGTTTTCCATGTAAGCCAGTATAGTTGAAGAGGTGGCTTAGTCTTTCACAATGCAGTACAATGCTGTAAGGTTTTTGCAAGGATACTCTGATTCACTTGAAAGTAATATTATATAAAACCTGTATTTATTAAGGGAAGGTGCATTGATTATTGCTAAGTCGACAAACCAATCCGATACAACATTATTTATAAAGGAAATCTTCAAACAAAAAAATTTAAAGTGCCCATATTATGCAGATTTTCAGGTTCATAATTGTGTTTAGAGGTTGTACCACAATAGGTTTACATGATTTAAATTCCAAAAAACACCATATCTTTGTTGTACTGCACATTGCTGCAGCTCATCTTTTCACCCTGTGTGTTGAGCTCTGTGTTTTAGCTACAGAGTGAGACATCACACTTCTATCCCATCTTTGTTAGGAGTTGCACATGCTCAGGAACTAGGTACTGCGTAGCGCAACTGGCTAGAAGCTAGCGCTGTTAGCGATTAGCCACCTTGTTCTCAATGGCAAAACCCTGCTGCAACACACACAGGAGTTCACCCTAATCTACAAAAGAAATTGTATAGAACTACTTTCATGTCCCTCGTCTGCAGGTATTCCACCCAAAGTTGGAAGTGCGCCCTCGTTTAGAAGAAGTCTCCCATCTAATCCTGCTTTGTACTGACTGAATCTAGCAGATATGGTATTAGCTAAAGTGGTTAGTACACACAGATACATTCAGAAACCTGTATTTCACTCAAAACAGCACAAATAGTTTTCCCCCCAAGTTTGTATGCGTGTGGAAGCACTTGAGACACAAATTAACCCCCCTAAATCCCAGAAATGATATGGACTCTTTAGAGTAGTTTCACCAGTTAACTCAAATCAAGTCTTGCTCGCCACTCTGAAAACAGTAGCTTACACAGCATGTTGTGCTGCGCTGCCACTGGCAACTAATGTTTTTAAAGCAGTGAAGAAAAATAGGTTTTCTGTAATTTATCAAATGATGATTGCTTATTGACGCTGCACGCGCAAAACAGCAACCACATGTTAGCAGTGAGTGTAACAATAGTCAGAGCTTCACAAAATGTCAGGAATTTGGCAATATGAAAATCCCCCTAGTAAAACGATATGTACAGTATCAAGGCACAGGTATCAGATCTGTACTCAGACTCATTGGTAGCCTGTTGTAACAGGTGATCCATGCTCTGTGAAGTACATGGAGTTAAGAAGGATTTATCTTTAGTGATCTATCATTAAATAATAATAGTCATTTAATAGTTTCCGTCCTTTGGTACAGTGCCCTCAATAGCCTGCTAATGTTGCTTATCCTTTTATATGACAGATGATTCTGAGACTTTTTTTTATCCCACACTTAGAACAACCAGACCGCAATAAATTAATTCTTTGATAGTGGTCCAAATCCGGTGTTTGAACCTTACTACCGCGTGCTTACCACAGGCAAATATAAAAGTAGGCTAACAAGACATCCTTTTGACAGTTTATTTATACACACATTTATTATTTTAGCAGTATCAAAATGTGTAGATAATTTCGGAGGCACAGGTTTTCGCTTTCCATTAGTGTGATGCCAATTTGGACGCTTCTCAACATTGTTTGTCCACCGCATCGTCTCAGATGTGATTAATTAGAAGAACACAAAAACACACACACACACACACACACACACACAGCTACAAATGTTGCTACCCCGTGAGGTAATGAGGCTCTGCGATCCCGAGAACTTTCCAATTAGACACAAGAATCTTCCTTCCTCTCTAATGAAGAAACCCCTCCATTAATCACCTGTCCTCCGCTGCAGCACTTTGAAGACCTGGCTGTGCAGTCACCAGGCTTTGATACTCTACATAAAAGAGGAGTGGAGGGAAAGAGGGAGCAAGGAATGGATACAGAGAGAAGGAGTGAAAGAGAACCAAGAAACTTCAAAGGGCGGGGGAAGTAACTAAGCCGGGACTGCGGTGCGGCTACACATTGGTACCTTAACGTAGAGAGGACATGATGTTTTCAGAAGAGTAATTACACTTATTGGTATTATAACTTAACATCATCATCATCATCATCATCATCATCATCATCACTATCACTTCTTCCTCTTCAGGTCTGATGCTGTCGGCCTACGCTAGTGTCGGAGCCGTGCTGGGGGACAAGGCCTTGCTGGAGAGGGCAGTCCAGGCCGGAAACTTCTTAAAGGAGCACCTGTGGGATGCTGAACGACAGACCATCATCAGATCCTGTTACCGTGGAGACGACATGGAGGTGCAACAGATGTAAGAGAATGATTAGTTTGTGTATGACTAGAATGTGCTTGCACTGTATGCAAAGAAGATATAAACAGTTTGAATAAAACCTGTGGTTAGAATAGTCACCTGTGTACAGCATCTCGTTGTAACAACTTCAGCTAAATTATTGTGAAATAGTTGCAGTTGCCTTGAGGGTCGACTTTACCATATTTAGAACCAGTGTTTTGGTAAGGACTATAAACATCCTGCACACTGTCAATCACACGTACTCCCTTTATTTCCGCCGTTTCGGTCCTCAGATGAAGGTCTGGACTTCATCAATGCGACTTTGCAGCTGTCTATAAGACTTTCTGGAGTGCACCAAGTTTTTATTAAGTGTAACAACTAGGTTTAGGTATCATTTACAATTTTTTTTTAACCAGTGCTAAAACAGTCCTTTTAAAACCCTGCTGGTGCCCAATCGGTATCTGAAGCGATTCCTTAAACAAGAGCACCAAACAACAGTCAACAACAGGTCACAAACATGTTGACAATGAACGCCTTTTTTATTGCTAAGGCTAAATTAGGGCTGGGTGATATAGAGAAAAATCAAATATCACGATATTCTTGACCAAATACCTCTATGTTTATATTGCAACCATATTGTATGGTCGACTATTTTTGTAAATAACATTTTGTAAAAGCACCATGAGAATTTTGATAGATATTCTCCTGAAATGATTTAATGACGTAGTGGGTAAAGGTACATAATAGAACCGCTGGAACAGACTGGTAAGGTGGTTGAGCCATCACCGCAGCAGCGTTAGCATGTGGGCTACTATCACAATACGCGTTCAGATGAAAAGTGTGTTAAAGGTGCTCTAGGCAAAAAGGAGTTGGTCAATTCATGAACGTGCATTTTGGAAGTAGCCTACGTGCTAACGCTGCTGCGGTGATGGTTCAACCAACTCCTTCTTGTTGGTTATTGGCTGGAACACTGTCTGTGTATGCTTCGTGGTGCAGGTGGGCACAGGTTGTTTTTGTTGTTGTTTGTAGACCCTGGGCTGTCTACAGAGGCCTCGGTTTTTTACAGTGTGATCTGGGGACAGGCAGCTAGCAGATAGTGAGGAGATGTTTTTTACAGTGTGTTCAGGGGACAGGCAGCTAGCAGATAGTGAGGAGATGTTTTTTACAGTGTGTTCTGGGGACAGGCAGCTAGTGAGGAGATGTTTTTTTACAGTGTGTTCTGGGGACAGGCAGATAGTGAGGAGATGTTTTTTACAGTGTGTTCTGGGGACAGGCAGCTAGTGAGGAGATGTTTTTTACAGTGTGTTCTGGGGACAGGCAGATAGTGAGGAGATGTTTTTTACAGTGTGTTCTGGGGACAGGCAGCTAGTGAGGAGATGTTTTTTACAGTGTGTTCTGGGGACAGGCAGCTAGTGAGGAGATGTTTTTTACAGTGTGTTCTGGGGACAGGCAGCTAGTGAGGAGATGTTTTTTACAGTGTGTTCTGGGGACAGGCAGATAGTGAGGAGATGTTTTTTACAGTGTGTTCTGGGCATATTGAGGAGATATTTGCTGTATGTGACAAAAAATGTTGCAACAAAATGTGTGACTTTTCACACATTTTCAACTTTTCGTTTCAGTACCCAGCTCTATTAACAACTCAAGTCCTTGTCTCTTTTTCGTTGATGCCTGAAACAATGGTATGCCCCTCTTAAAGCAGTGAGACAATAATGTTTTCATTTACACATAACTCCCTTTAATACGTTAAATAATCATGTGGCAAATTCTGTAAGGGAGCGTTTACATGTACGAGTAACATGCAGGTGTACTGTGCTAGGATGACTAACTGTTTAGACACAAACAGTAAACAAGACTATTTTCTGAAATCACGTTATGGCAGGAAATCAGAACATGTACACATGATCTGCAGTAACCTGGTTACACATGTCAGTAATTGCATTTCTTCTCTAGCCTCTATCATATTGTATATTTGAAACAAGACTGGCCATATTGAAAATGGATTATAGATGCCTGTTGAATGAATATATGAGTAGAGGCTCTCCAGTGGGAGAACATGCAGGTTTTTTTTAGCATAGGACAGCAAGCATACAGATTAGAAATATAGCCGTATGAATAAAATATCTTTTTAAATAAAACATGTTTTTACCTACAGTATTTATGTTCAGTATGTGTGTATGTTTGCCACATTTACTGTGGAAACCATTTCTTTCAGTCATTGGATTAGACTGAGCATCGGGACGTAAACACACAGTTCCTTGCTGATTGGACACTACCACTCCGGGTGTCCTCGTTCTGTTTGCCAGCCCTGTGCCCTACTTACTGAGAATGACTGAGTGTGAAATGCCGCCGAATCAGCAGAAAAACGCTTGATGAAATGTAGACCATTTTACACACTTGTGCCTAAACACCCTGGCCTTGTTCCACGGCTTCTGTCTCATTCATAATTGTCCAATACAGGATGGTGTCAACATTGAGAATGCTTACCGAGGCCATTTTCTCAAGCATGGTTTAGTTTCCAGACGTGGGGAAACCTCTCTGTAATGCCAGGCACATATGGGCCGTGACCTAATTCACCAGGAGGAATGGTAGGTGCTGAGGCTAACTGGGTTAACAGGCTGTGCAGGTGTTGCCATCGATTTTCCCTGGCTCCAGCTTGCCATTGGATGATTGAGTTTTACTACTGTCTTCAGGGATTAGAGGCAGATTGAGATAGTGGCAAGGTCCAAGTGGGACACTGGTAATGTCGACTCACTCTTACATGACTTGTTTACACGTTTGGTCATTCGCAGGCTGTTCTGCATTGACCAGTGATTATACTTGTCGGAGAGTCTTTTTTTTTTCTGCAGATTCTTTGGTAATGAAGTGGGAGCGTCTGCTGGTTGCATACTGTTGTTTCGGCTATGTTGGCTACTGCTTGTTACAGTAAAATGACTACCTATTTCTTTCTATTTATTTCAAGCAAACCCTTTTTTGCTGCTGGAAATACACAACTCACTGTAGAAACTTTCATCAAGCAACTTTGGGTTGAATTCATGTCATGTACAGTATGTATGTACACTACATGACCAAAATGGATACCTGAACAAAGTACGTGGTAATCTGGATTACCTCAACTGTATGTGATTGTGGAACATGTTTTTCTAAAACCATGTAGTACATTAACATGCTATCATAACAGTTACTAGTCTACTTTGCCAAAAGGGCATTAGGGAGTTGGTCTTTCAATTTCTTCACACCCAAATGGGAAAACCATTTGAAAAGGCCCGAAAGGCCCGAAAAGGCCGTCCCTAAACTGTTGCCACCAAGTTGGAAGCACACTATTGTCCAACATATCTTTTTTACAGGATGTAGCTTTAAGATTTCCCTAAATTAGAAATTAGAAAACCATGCTAAACAGCTCCAGACCAAAGATTAATCCAACACAAAGCCCCACACAGTGCATAAATTAGCACGAGCAATCCACACAATGGACAAAAAGGAAAAACATTTTGTTTGTCTGCCATTGTGTATTTTTGTCTTTTCAACAGATCCTTTAAAACGACCTAACTGAACTAAACAGGCGAGTTTTGGGTTGAGTCAAAATAAACTACAGTTAAAATAATATAAAATACTGCTAGACTTGCCTTTACCATACAGTGTCTAATACTACTAGCCCCAGTGGTCAGTAAACCTGAGCCCAGGCTGTAATCCGATGGTGCAGTAAGCATTTTCTTACATTTACATTTTTACCCACCGTAATAATTCATAACACTGGCCTCAGTGTATCCTATGTTATGGTACCCTAAGAGATGTTGTGAGTGGTTTGAGAGAAGAGATGCAGCAACAGAGAGCAGAAGATAAGTTATTAGGGTTCACGGCATGAGGAAGGTGCACAAAAACAGGAATGCGAGTTGAATTCCAAAGGTCTTTAGATTGACGCCGGAAAACCAACACCAGCTCCGTTTCCTGTTTAATGAGTCAGACAGGGAAATCTCTCTTACTTCTCTGTCCTGTCTTTCTCTCTGTTGCTCCCTCTCCCATTATTTTTTGTGCGTGTTATGTGTTATTTCATATGCAGTGGCACAGCGTAATAGTTCAACAGTACATTCTCTAGCACGAGCAAAGCATATTAAATAATTCTAACATAAAGGTCGCTGCTGTTGTAAAACTGATTGGAGTCAAAGTGTTTATGTGACTCACATCGCCCCGATAGCTTTCTCCCTCTGAGCATTTATTCAGCGTAGTGTTTGAGAGAATCATTATGAAGCTGTTCTTAAAAAGCGGTCTCTGAGTGCTGCAGTATGATACGGGTGACTGACAAGGCGTTTTATCTTTTTCTCTCGGGGAAATGACTCATTTAACACGCACTATTGAAGGTGTGAATGAAAAGGCTGTTGAGTATTTCTGAAAGGCTTTTACATTTTTTGTGTTTGTGTGTCAGTGAGGCTTGTCACAGGTCGTCATCCCCGTGGCTGGCGTCGCCTCAGCCAGATGACATGTTGCGGTGTGAGAGAAGAGTTGTGATTAGTTTTGGTAAGCTTCAGACCGCGACTGCGATAGTGTGGGAAAGGAGGCAGCACAGATACAAATCATTGATTTCACCAAGGTTATTTTACAAGATGTACCCAGAGTAGAAACCTTTTGCTCTGAATCCTAAAATCTGACTTAAATAAAGTGTCCTTCTACTAGGATTTGTGGTTTTAAGGCTTGGTATGTATGCTCTACGCAGAGCACGCCGTGGACTACGCAAGTTAATCAGAAAGGGTCACATTTGAGATCTCCTCAAAAGAAGTCTGACAAAACAAACATCAACAGTCATCATGCATAGATATTTCAGAATCAGAAATACTTTATTGATTCCCAAAGGGAAACTCTGTGTTGCAGTTGCTCAAATAGTAGAAATATAAATAAAGAAATATAAGGAGTGTGGATATTTACATAGTTAAAGGAATATTATTATACAGTATTTACATAATTAACATAATGAAGGTGTTGCAATGGTGAAAAGTAATAATAATAATAATAATATTAATAGTAGCAGTTGAGTATTGCACACATTACAAGCCAGTGTTACTGCACAAAACAGATAATAATGTCCAGTTTGTCAGACACTTAGAGGAAGGAGTTATAAAGTTTGATGGCCACAGGCAGGAATGACTTCCTGTGGCGCTCTGTGCTGCATTTTGGGAGAATGAGTCTATTACTGAAAGTGCTCCTGTGATTGAGCAGCAAGCCACGGAGTGGGTGCGAGACATTGTCCAAGATGGCATGTAGTTTGGACAGCGTCCTCCTCTCTGACACACCCGACAGAGAGTCCAGCTCCACCCCCACGACGTCACTGGCCTTGCGGATCAGTTTGTTGAGTCTGTTGGCGTCCACTACCCTCAGCCTGCTGCCCCAGCATGCAACTGCAAACAGGATAGCACTGGCCACCACAGACTCATAAAACATCCTCAGCATCGTCCTGCAGATGTTGAAGGACCTCAGCCTCCTCAGAAAGTAGAGACGGCTTTGGTCCTTCCTGTAGAGGGCTTGAGTGTTCTTGGCCCAGTCCAGTTTATTGTCCAAGTGCACTCCCAGGTATTTGTAGGAAATTTGTAGAGAAAACAAAGGTGGACAATTAAACATCCATCACAGCACACAGACTGACTTCCAGGTTAACCTTTGACCTACTGTACCTACCATAGTTTGCCTCTGCGACTAAAATATACTACAAAATTAAGACCCAAGTTGTAATAAACCAGAATCTTTCTTTATAATAACTTCCATTAGTCATTTTTGGCTTTATACCTGGTTCCATTGATTTTCCTCCTCTGCCAACATGATAGTTTTTGGTTTTGAGTGAACTGTCTCAACAGCTATTAGATGGATTGCAATACAGTTTTGGTACAGACAATTATTTTCCCTACAGGGTGAGGTTTGAGAAGCTTTGTGATCCCCTAGTCCAGTCTGGGACTGTTTCGTCTGCTGCATGGGAGACAGTTACTTCCAAAAGAGAGGCTTAGGGAAACGGCTACTTTTTATCAGTGGTGGGAAAGTTAACGTGATGTGCATCCTTGAATCTTTTTTTCCCCAGCCCTTTTTTGTAAAACACTTCTAATGATATGTTAGCCTCACTTTGAAATGATTTTGGCCATAGGGGGGCAGCAATGAGCCCATAATGGTTTGGCCCACTTGAATGTGGAAAGAAGACACTACAAACAGAAGCTTATTTTAACAAGCACTACAAAAATGTCATGTATGCCTGATCTGAAGTGATTTCAAACAGTATGCATCGGTTTTACAAGAGGAAAGACTGACTGGTTGAATTAGCAAATGCAGTTCAGGTTAACTTTCCCACCTCTGATGAAGAGATCCTCATAGCTGCTTTCCTAATCTTCTCTATTGATCTATCTATAGAGATTTTGATCCCCTGACTTTTTATCGTGCACCATCTTCAGGTCCAAGTTTCAGTTCTAGAGCCAATAGCATCGCTGTAGACACTTCTGTTAATCATGACCTCAAAATCCAAGTACATTCTTCCACTTTGATTTTACATTCCACTAGCCATGTCCTGTCCAGTGTGGGAGGACCTGTTGTCTCCTTTCAACTTATGAGTCAACCTTTGTCTGTACGTCTGGGAAAGATAGGCCATGATATGACTACTTCCCCCCCACAATCTCTCAAAGCCGTCATGCGCTTCATCTCCTCCAAAGCCTCCTGCTGTTTTCAGCCTCTTAACCACCAGCCAGCACCTTTGCCCCAGCACACCACTATCTGGCTTCCTGTCACCGTCTGTCCGCCCGCACTCACCCAGATGGGGTGGCATTGTGGGAATTTGAAGGGGGGAGGTCAGACCGTGTGGGAGCCCAGAAGGGGCTTGTTGTTGGGGTGTAGTTTAGGGTTGGGTATCATTTGGATTTTTTCCGATACCATTGCTAAAACGGTAAAAACGGTGCCTGAACTGATACTTTTAAAAAAATATAAAAAAAAGTATACATGTTTTTTTAAAAGGAGCACAAAACAACAGTTGATGGCATTTAAGATTATTTTACTTTATTTCTTTTGGGGGGCATTTTGGGCCTTTTCATATAGGACAGCTATAAAAATGAAAGGGAGAATGGCATGCAGCAAAGGGCCCAAGTTCTCAGGGGCCCAATTGATGGCATTTAAGAACGGCTTGTTTATTGCCATTAAGGCCATATGGTCAAAATAGAATAATTGGTTTATAATGCAATAACTTCTAAGCTCATGAAAATAACATAAGCTTTTAAAAATAACTTATTTCACCAGTAAATTGCTAGTAAACGATAACAATACGATAACTAGATGGGAAAAGGGTATTTTACAATAACTTTAAATGCACCACTAGGTTGGCGAGGACACTTTCATGTGAGCATACTTTGAAGAGCACAGAGAAAACCAATGATTCATTTCACTTAGAGAAAAATGCTGCAGAGAATGATTATGCTCAACTCGCCAAGTGTAGCCTAATATATCGCCGTACTGTCACTGAGAACTCCTAAAGGCTTTTTTTATTATCTTTCAGGACAATTCTTCTGGGTTTTCTATTGTGTCTTGATAGAAAACACAGCTTGGTCTTCTTCATCTTCAGGCATTGTAAACAAGCATTTGGTATATAAAAGATAAAGGCGGAGAAAAACAAGAAGCTGAACTAGTTCACCAACGCAACCCATCTCAACGCTCTATGATCCGTCGATACATTTTTAATGAAAACTCTCCTCGTTCTCGCTTTCTTCTCAATCTGACTTTCATTTCTCTTCTGCCGCTGTGTTCTCCAGATCTCCACCTATCTCTGGTTTCCTGGATGACTACGCCTTCATCATTTGCGGCCTCCTGGACTTGTATGAGGCCAATCAGCAGCCGGAGTGGCTGCAGTGGGCCGAGGAGCTGCAGCTCAGGCAGGACCAGCTGTTCTGGGATGAACAGGGCGGCGGCGGCTACTTCTGCAGCGATCCCAGTGACAGCACCATACTGTTGCAGCTCAAAGTGGGTGAGGGATGCTTACATTGATATACTGCATTTGAATACAATTAGCACTAGATAGCACTCAGCTAGCGGTGCTCAAAGTGCCAAAGAAACACATTTGAATAACTCAACAGCAATGTCTCTTTTCAGAAATCATGACCCGGTTACTCAAGATAATCCACAGACCTCGTTGTGAGCACTGTCATGTAAGATCTATTTTCTTTCTACACCCACCAACCGCATCACTTCTCAGAAGGAAGCGTACTAATTGTGCGTTCCATTTGGAAGTCGGAATTTCTGAATTTTCATATTTTTTGACTTGGAAAGTCGGACAACCTCACAGTACCCTGAACAAAGCCGAGCTTAAAAGTCAACATGGTTGCTCAGTGCATCATCAGTAGTGAAAACGTCTTTGTGTCTCCAGTTGTACACACAGCACTGTCCAACTTCTATCCGGCGTACATGTTGCGTCTGTGTTTGTAAGCAGAAAATACAGCGTCATTTTAATGCAACACGAACAACTCTGGTGTGACGTCATTCCTAGCTCCGACTTTGGAGAAATGCAGCATCGTGCTAGTGACAACGTCCTCCTCGGCTGAGCTGTTGAGTTAGCTAGCTCCGGTGAGCTAACGATATTAGTTAGCCATGAACTGATCTCCATGCTAGCAATGTCGGAACACAAGAAAGATGCATACGGTTGGTGGGTGTTGTTTGGTTGCAAGGAAATAGTTCCTACATGAAACTGCTCACAACCAGGTCTGTGGATTATTCTGAGTAACCGGGTCATGATTTCTGGAAAGCGATATCTTTTCGGCACTTTGAGCACCGCAAGCTGAGTGCCATTTTGATCTAGTTCTATTTTATTGGAATGAAGGCAGACTACTCTATGGCCAATATCTCTAACTCTGGGCACTTCACACCAGAACAATCTAGGTTGATTACTAGCACCACAGGTAAGAGGGAAAATATGTACATGTATGTTTCGATTTTGGTTGAACTGTCCCTTTAACACCATGATGTGAGAGTCCAAATCCCTACAAAGTTATCATTACACTCATCTTCTTGTCTTTGTTTTTTACTCTGATGTTTACATTTGAAAACTTCCCCTGCCAGCTGGCTAGCTAGCCCAGGCTAGCAGAGTCAGTAGGAGGTTAGCAGACTGGCAAGTGTATTTCCCAATCCTGATGAGGGACTCATAGCCACATGCCATCACTGGCCAACGTAGGCCACATAAAGCACAGCTAATATTTAGACTGGATTACCGTAACGCACTTCTCATCGGGATCCCTCACAAGAGTCTGCAGAAACTGCAATATGTTCAGAACAGTGCTGCAAGGATCCTGATGAGAGTGCGAAAGTGCAACCACATCACACCCATTCTCCACTCACTTCACTGGCTTCCCGTCTCTAGGATTGAATATAAGGTCTCAATTCTCACCCACCAGTGCATCTATGGAAATGCCCCGCCCTACCTGAACGAACTACTCATCCCTCCCACTACAACACAATCCCTCCGCTCAAAAAACTCCAACCGCCTCCTACTCCCCAGAACTAAGCTCAGCACCATGGGTGATCGTGCATTCTGCTCCGCCGCTCCTCGGACATGGAATGCCCTCCCTGACCATCTAAGGGCACCACAGACTTTTGAGACTTTTAAAAAAGGACTAAAAACATTTCTCCTTAGCAGAACTTATGATTTTTAACCTTGCACAAAAATGTCGTTGCACTATTTATAGATATTTTACACTGATGTTTTTTACCTTGCTTTTATGATCTTACCTGTAGCACTTTGAGATTTGTTTAAATGTAAAGTGCACTACAAATAAAATGTATTATTATTATTATTATTGTAAAATAGATTTTAGGATATATTTTGCCGAGCTGACGGAGAAGCAACTGGAAAGGTCCCCTGCCTTCTAGAATAAATAACTGCTGGAATGCAGACGTGTAGCAGGTTTACCATCTTCACCATCTCGCTCTTTAACTTTGTTAATTATGTTTACTAATTAGCACTAAACACAAAGTTCAGCTAAGCAAGCAAGGTTTTCATTAGTTATGTAGGAATTAAGTCATAGACCAAACTCTTTTGGGCAAATACAATTTTGACTGATAATGGTGTTCACAGAAATGTGAAGGCATCACAACCATGTTTAAATTTGACCTTGGGGGACAATGAATGTCTGTACCAAATGTTTTAGCAATCCATCCAATAGTTGGCTGAGACCTTTGGCCCAAAACAACAAATGTCAACCTCATGGTGATGCTACAGAAAAAAAGTCAAGCAATCACCAACGTAACCTCTGGATACCATAAAGATATGTACAAACGTTCATGACCGTCCATCCAATAGTTGGGGAACATAAGTGCTGGATCGACAGCTGTAGAAAATAAATACGGTATTGATTCTACTGCTGCTGCTGTCTTTACTGTAATAGGTTGGGAGATTCAGGGAAGGATTGATGGGGAGGTGGAGGATTAACACTCCTACTGGCGCACAGCGCTGTGGCTCGGACTGGTCCAAGCATGGACAGCTGAGACGGATGAATAAATACAGGATTTGAGGTGTGTAGACAGTTAATGTTAATATCAACAACAAATCTGGTTAGAGGGATTTGAGGGAAACAAATACTTATGCGATTTATTTTACCAAAAAACGCGTCCGTCGGTTTCTTTCCTGCCTACATCTTTCCCCTTATCGATTGCTCCAGAGCTTAACAAGATGGAGGCCTCGGCTGTAATATGACTGCCAGTTTCACTTCATTGCTACACTTAAACCACAGGAGAGAGAGAGGAGGTAAGGAAAGATGGGTGGATGAACAGGAATATTGACGACCCTTATTTTCCCTCCAGTGTGGTGCAGCCCTCTCTCACTCGAGTTGAACTTCCCCACCTCTGAAGCACTCAAAGACTGATGCTCTGGTTCGTCAGCTACTTCTTGGTCACCAGGCCTGTCAAACCTGTCTCCATCGTGACTCCTAGTTCATCTGCCTTTGACAGATTGAAACATCACAGTGGGAATCTGAAATTCCCCTTCTGCCTCTGCCTATTCTCATCTCCCTTGCATCTCAACTCACATTCTATCTTTTTACTCAAAGCATGCACCTTCTTTTTGTCCTGTATTGCCCTTAAAAATTGACTTTCAGCGTAGGTATAATAGGGGTGGGAATCAGCGGAGGAGATGTTAAACATTTTGCGATATATTGCAATATATTGCAACTTATCACATTTTTTCCCAACTTCAAATTATGTCCCCAAAGGAAAACGTTGTCAACATGTGTTACATCTAGAAAGACAAATTAACTGCACTCTTTAGTGGACAAAAAGAGAAATTGGTTTTATTATTCTAGTACAAAAAAGTTAAATTCTCATGTGCAGTTTATATAATCTAAGACCGATATTCAGCGTCCGTGTAGCTATAAAGTATTCTGTACAGTATTGCCACAGAAAATATCCAAATACTATGCTGTAAAAAAATTTTTTCCCCCACCCCTTAGGTATAAGGAACACTAATGGCATAGACTATAACTCTAAAAAGTGAAATGGCAGAAATAAAACTGCATAATTCAACTTTTTGTTTTTACAATAATCAGTGGACAAGTGGAGTATTCTTTCAAGGGCCAAAGGATTGATGCGATATACTGTAAATATAAATGGGTTTGATCTCAACATTCAGCTGCCAGTCTACTTCTCCACCGGATGGCGGCTGCCAGTTGAGAGCAGCTGACACCTCGTGGATGTGCCGACATTTACCTTTGATCTGTCAGACCACAGGATCCAGTCTGGCGCTGGCAGCCTCTTTGTTTTTTTTTCCCCTCTCTTGCTACTCCAGTATGACAGTGAGCGATTATTTAGCTTCATCCACTTGTGTTTGTATTCTTTTTGTCATCTCTACTCAGCCTAATATCCTTCTTATAATATACAGTGCTATGTGCTGTCAATAGACTGGTCTCCCCCTCCCCTATCCCAATTGATCACATTCAGCTTCTTTTACACATACAAGGTACACATGTTTTGATTTGGTTCTTTGCTTTCTGGGTCTAGGCAAAGGGACAAAGATCTGTCACACCCGCTTGTCCTCTTAATGCGCATACATCCATGTACTTAATGAGTTACTTCGCCCTCTTAGACTACAAACATTGAACCACTGTCTACGAAAAACAAACTCCAAGCTGGGAATTCAATCTGAAAGTTTGTCAGATTTAATGTTCCAGATGCCACAGCTTTTTGAAGGAAAGACACACACAAACATGCCCACGACATAGCCTGGTGCAAATAGTTCAGACAGAAGTAACACACTACAGATGGACGGGGGAACAAAGTAGAGGCAAATAGTTATTTTTATAAAGAATTGTTGACAGATTGGAGATCATGGTTGTGTGTGCGTGCCTGTCCCTGTACTCCGTCACACCTGCATCTGTGTGTGTTTATCGGAGCTGACGTGTCAGAGGTTTCTCATCCGAGAGGATTGACTGTGCCATTATGGTGGCGGCGCTGTGTTGAAGCCCATTAGTGACGCTACAGCCGCTGCAGTGTGGACGCCTGTCCCCGCAGCGTTGCCTGTCACTGCAAGACGGATTACCCCATCACACTGCCACTCCACATTCTACAGCCCTGCCATACTCCCCTGTGTGGATTTGTTTTAGGAGGACGGTGGCAACGTATTTGAATCAGCTGTGTTTGTTCAAATATTTTTTGTCTGTTGCGGCCCAAATTTACTTTTAGATGTATTTGACACAAGTCAAAAAATGTGGGATGCATGAGCTGTGGGTCACTTTAGTTGAAAAGCATCAGTGTGTCTTTATAGAATAGACTAGTTATTAACAATTTATTGATATACATTTTTATCCACTTAGGAGTTCCATAGTGTTATGTTGTAAGTGTGTGTGTGTGTGTGTGTGTGTGTGTGTGTGTGTGTGTGGTGTGTGTGTGTGTGTGTGTGTGTGTGTGTGTGTGTGTGTGTGTGTGTGTGTGTGTGTGTGTGTGTGTTGGCAGTTTTCTCACGGCTATGTATGTATATGACCTCTTTCCATGGGGCTCTCTAAGAAAATGTGGAAAGCTGAAAGACTCACTTGCTCAACGTGTGTTTGTTTGTTTGTGTGTGTGTGTATGTGTGTGTCTGTGTGTGTGTGTGTGTTTGTGTTGCCATGGGGCTCAGGGACAACTGAAACATACTGCAGGATTAAATTAGTTCAGCCATGCATGGGGGTTCACGTGCATCTATATGTGATTGTAAATTTGTGCTTGTCATAACAGATACTGTATTGTACATGCAGGAGGCTTTTGTGTGTGGTTATCTTAGCTATTTTTAGTTTTTTTACCTAAAATTGCAGTTTGACTTAAAAGCGACTTGTGTCAGCTAACAACTCAAAAGTCTCTCTCTCTCTCTCTCTCACACACACTCACACACACACACACACATACACACATGCATAGGCACTGGCATCAGAGCATTGCTGAGATGCAGACATGCAGCAGGGTCATGCCATGGGTTATGAGAAGATCACCTACAGGCTCTCATTGGACACTGATAAAAGATAAGGACAAATCACTTAACAGGGCTAAGTCATGAGGTCATCTGTTAGTCCCATCACGTCACACCACACATTGAGACTGGGATGGCTGTGGGAAGTCATGGGAAGGTGGAAAGTCTGTATTTAAACTGAATAGCTCGCCATCTTCCGTCCTTTTTTGTTGGACGAGTTGTTGTTGTTACACAATTAGAATTAGAAATAAAGAGTCTAATGTTTTGGATCCGGAGCACCACATTTGTTAGGGGAGATTATGTCTCATAAACGATTACAGGCAGTATCTGTTGTGTGTAACCCATTCAATTAACCACATCCTTTTATTTTCTAGCTTTGGACCATCATGTTGCCTGATCACATGATGCCTACCTTGTGTAACTTTACCATGTGTAAAGTAGAACATCTAGTACAGTTTTGTGTGTGTGTGTGTGTGTGTGTGTTGTGTGTGTGTGTGTGGTGTGTGTGTGTGTGTGTGTGTGTGTGTGTGTGTGTCTGTTCCATAGCACAGAACTGAAAATGACTGGAGAAGGAAGTCATTACCTGGATGGTTACTGAATTGAGTTTGTGTTTTTTCTCTGAATAGAAACAAATTTAACCCAATGATAGAATACGGGTTAAACTGTGTGATGATTAAATGCATATTATGCAGGACTTTAATAAAAAACAATGCATAGAGTAATACCAAACTAGCTCCTCTTAATCATCACGTATAACCCACCAGAAGTCCGTGGCGGTGTCTGTATCTGCAGAGACCCTGCCCTCTGTCTGTACTTTCTCTTTTATTATTTGCTGCGTGCGGGATGTTTAATGGGCGTCATCAAAGAGCCTTTGGGCCCCATGAGTGTGTGTTACCCCCAGCCAATAACAGTGTGCAGCCTGTTTCTATGTCTCATTCTTGCTAGCGCTGCTTTGGCATGCTACCCAGGGTCTGATATGGACGCACAACGCAGCCAGAGGAGACCTGTGCTGTGAGCTGTTAACTGACACACGCACGCACGCACGCACGCGCGCTCAGCGACAGGATTAAGTTCTGCATTTACGCAAAATCTGGCAATGCAACACCTTGCCGCGGAGGTTTGGGTGTGTTTATATGTGCTTTAGAACGTAACCGCGTAAAACTATCAGAAAATAGCGTTTTGTTCTCGCTTACGGCGCTCCCCTCATTCGTTCAAACTCTCGCTCGCATGACCACCGCTGCTCTTTCTTGCTTTTTGCTTTATTGGCATAAATGTCAGAATACATTATTGCTCAAGCATCAAGAATAATACAATTCAGTAATTAGATCAGAGAAAATACACATGCAATTAATTGAGTGAACTGAAATATATAAATTTAAAGAAACCAAAAGAAAAACAAGAAATCATAGAAACAATCTCTCTCTCTCTCTCTCTCTCTCTCTCTCTCTCTCTCTCTCTCTCTCTCTCTCTCTCTCTCTCTGCGTTTAAAGGGGCCACCTTTGAATGCTGTGCTTACAAAGACCAACCGTAAAAAGTAACCTAGTATACCTTTGAGAGCAAAATCTGATATATAGTAACAAAATACACCAGGGTTGGGCTATAAACAGTCAAAACTCCGTCCACCAATCAATCCTTGTTATGATAACAATGGCTCAAATGACATATCCACACAGAATCATCTCCCCACTCTGCAGTTTCCCTCAGATCTATAAAGCTTTGTAGCTGATTTGCGCTCCTTGTTTTGCTTGTTTCCTGCAGCAGTAGGCAGCTGTTTGCCGCAATTGTTCCAGTATTGTTTAAAGCACAGCATAGTGCCAGCCTATAAGACTATAACTGTTGAAAAAAATGTCTCTGTGTTTGTGTCTCTCAGATCAGGATGGAGCTGAGCCCAGTGCTAACTCAGTGTCGGCGTCCAATCTCCTGCGTCTGTCCCACTATGCTGGAAGACAGGAGTGGCTCCAGAGGTCCCAGCAGCTGCTGGCAGCCTTCTCGGACCGTCTGACCAGGGTCCCCATAGCACTGCCTGAAATGGTCCAGGCTCTTATGGCCCAGCACTACACGCTTAAACAGGTTATTATTGTTACACTCACACACAAGCTCACGTGGCTTGATGGGTACATGGTAGCTTAGGCAGCCCTGTGCTTTGCTTTGTTCTCTGTTTACGCCTGCAGTGTTTCTCAGGCTGTTAGATTCATATACTTTATAGATTTTTCAGCAGGAATTTCTGCTTGTCTGACATTGTGCGAGCACAAGAGACATTGCAATTACCAACAAGAAGTGAACCAACCAAAACAATGCACACCAACTCCACAAAAGCTGAGGAAGAGGCTGGTGAAACAATGAATGGCCCCGTATTGGCTCTGCTGACTCACTGCTATTATCAGTAACCATGCATTGTAGTCAAAACTGCATCAGTGCAAGTACACTAGACTTATACAGCAGGCCACAGAGGACTAAATTCCTAAACTTTAATAAAACCTTAATATTTATGGTTAACCAAATACTTCCTTTGATCTTGAAACATTAGTCACAGTTTACATAAGTCACAATTTAACTAGAGCCTAAGGTGATGTCCTTCAATTGATTATATTATCCGACTAATACAAAATAAAAAAACAAAGCTGTTCAGTGTACTGTACATATATAAGAGACAGGAAGATCTGCGCATCATCACTCTTGAGAAGTGTTCAATATTTTACTGCTATTTTCAGTCTTAATGCTTCCTATATATTATATGAGTCATTGCTTATCAACCACACTAAATGTGTGGAGTCTCTTACCACTGAGAAAAGAAATCAGCCAGGTGGTAGTGCAACAACATTCCACAAATGTATACCATACACTAGAAAACTCTGAAAAGACGTCCTACACCATCTGACATCTGAAGACAATCTGTCATAATGTCAAAGAGGTTTCAAGCAGGATTTATGCTTCTGCCGAGGCTACACGCAGAGCTTTTCCCGTAGCCTACGTAAGTGGCCTGAAGTTTAGACTTTGCCAATGTCTTTAAGAAAATAGCAGGGCCAGCATGTGTGTGTGAGTGGGGAAACGGTTGGAAATCTGTAGCAGGAAAAGTTAACCCTCTCCTTGATTTCATCTTGTTTATGGAGAAGAAGAACCAGAAAGCAATGCTACAAAGCCATGGCAGAGCATACCCATCCCAGTTGTTGCGGTGCACGTCGGTCTACGGCGTATCTACACATACCTATGTATGTACCCACAGCATTAAATTTACCACAGAATGGTGGATTGGCCTTTAGTCACAGACTATATGAGTTTACTACCAAGACTTAAAACTTACGTTACTATCAAACATGTTTGAGTTTGTCATGACGTCAAGATGGGACTTATTGACTTAAAGGAGAATTCCGGTTGATTTCAACACGTAGCTCTGTTGTTTGAAAATTTGGAGTGCTGTCAGCAGAGAAAAATTAAACCAATCGGTGCTGCCTATACCGTGTTATCCTCCTGCTAGAGTTGGCACCCAACAGGCTTAAACAGGGCAAGTTTTAAACGTGATTTTAGCCAAATATTCCAAAATGCATTTTTTCCACAAAAGAATGATTGTAACCTGACACCACAGTGGAGCCAGGAGAGCTGCAGTTCAAGAGTTAGAGCTATCACGCATGCGCATAGTAACTAAGCAACAGTGAGCTCTTATAAACAGAGGTATGGATTAACATAACTTTTATGCCTTTCTGTCATATTTACTGAAGTCAAATTTACTGTGTTCATGTACTCACTGCACATAGGTAGGCACTTTTAATGACATTAACATGTTTAGAGGCTAAAAATACGTTTAAAACTTGCCCTGTTTAAGCCTGTTGGGTGCTAACTCTAGCAGGAGGATAACATGGTTTATATACATACACACACACACACACACACACACACACACACACACACACAGTATATGGTGGCATTCTGCATTAATGCAAAAGACCAAATTTGATAACCTCACAGTACTATAGCTTGAGTTGTGGGCTCAAAGCACCATGATAGCTCCACTTGCAAAAGTCTCTTCTGAAACAAAAAGCCGATGTGTTAACTTTTACCCGACTGAGATGAGGTCGTCTGAAGACAGTGGCTCTGTCTCAGCTCTCACGCTGACTTTCGCCCCAGTTTTTTTATCAACCGTCATGCATTTAAAGGGTTATTTGAGCCTCGGTTATATAATCGGTGTTGAACTATTAACACCCTCAGTTAGCCTGAAACCAGTATACTAGCAGAGCAAAGCACAGCAGGAGCTACCCCCAAGTTACCCTAAGAAAACTTTTATTGTACAGGCATGTGCAGTACAATCAAGGGAACAGAGAGTGAAGTAACAGGAGTAGAAACAGAGAGGAGGATAGTTAGCCCTCTGACTCACTTACAGTAAATGACCTGCAGAGGATGAGTCAGGTCTACAGGGCAAGGGTAACGAGCTCAGGGGCAAGGCAGGCCTTGAAAACACACCTGCCTCCCTTGTTACTACTACAAATGCAGCCTTGACCTCTTATCACTTCTTCTCTCTCTCCCTTCCTCTTATGTGTCACCTTTCTGCTTTTATTTCCCTCTATTCATACTCTTTTGTCTCGTTATCTCTCTGTCTTCTTCCTTATTTTACCCGCCGCTCGCCATCCTCCAGATCGTGATTTGTGGCCAGAGGGATGCCCCTGACACCACAAGTCTTCTAGCAGCCGTCAACTCCCTCTTTCTACCACACAAGGTAAGAGTCGGTGTGTGTGTCGTCAGTCCCTAAAGCAGCACTGAAAGCTGCAAAAATCACAGTAACCTTTGGAACATGCACACACAGAATCACAGGCACACAGATGCAGAGTGAGACCAAGCCAGAAAAGTGCCTCGGGTGTTGGCTGCTTTCAGTGTGATTCTTTAAAGATCATCACTCTCCTCTCCTCCTCTCCTCTCCTCTCCTCTCCTGTCCTCTCCTCTCTTCTCCTCTCATCTATATATTAACTTCTCAGTAATGTGTTTTTAGGCATTAGCTGACCATAAAGCCCCTTCAGACACTCCAGATGCCTAGTGGCTCTAGATTTTAACTAGATTTTAACTAGAGCCACTGGGGGGGGGGGGGGGGGGATTCTCTTTTTAGATGCATCACAATTCCTGTGTGTGTGCACATGTATGAGAGAGAGAGAAAGAGAGAGAGAGAGAGAGAGAGAGAATTGGACAGCTACGTATCAGTCTAAGATTCAGTATGTTTAGCCAAGGATTTCATATCTATGTATCCTATGGCCACGCTTCTCAGTTTTAAACTTAAAGATTTTTTTTTGATTCTCATCCACAAGAGTTTACAGTTTAAAGGAATAGTTCCACTTTTCTGGAAACTGTCCTATTTAGCTTTCTTGCCAAGAGTTAGATGAAAAGATCAGTACCACTCTCATGTCCGTTCATTGAGTTTGAATATCAGCTTAGCTACCTGTTCCTGTTTGACCTTTTTCCAAACGCTATGCTATGCTAAGCTAACCGTCTGCTGGTTACAACTCCATGTTTACCATACAGACACTAGAGTGTTATTGTTGAATCAACGCGTAGGTAAAAAGGGAATCAGTATATTTCCCAAAATGTTGAACCATTCCTTTAAAGCAGATTCTTGTTCATAATTGACCTTACATAGAAGTTGAAATTAATTCATTAGCAGTACTGTCTACCCACATTTGTATTACTTTGATTTATATTTTGTTTACATTTTAACCCTATTTTTTTTTTTAACCCTTTTCGCATACTTGTTTTTATAAGCACTGTTGCATGGTGCCCTGGGCTGTGTTCACACCATCCACATAAAATTATGTTGCGTTATTCGCGCAAGTTTGCTGCTGGATTTAAAATATTTCAACTCATGTGGATATAGGGGTGCAAGATATACCAATTTTTGTGGAGTGCTGCGTCCTGTGCGTTAGCTGTGTGGCTTAGTTGATTTAGAGCTCGCTTGAAACGCTATAATGATCCTGTTTCATTGGCCAGTGACCGTTCCACTTGCACATTAGTGCACGGTAGTGCACGGGTCGATTACGTGACACACCCTATGGAGCGTGCCACCACACAAAACGGAAAGAATTAGAGAAGAGAAAGAAAAGTTGGGTCCTGTTCTCTTTAATTATTCTATACTGTCCAACCAGTAAAACATGTCCTGTTCTGTAGACATGGTCCTTATTTATATTAAGGGGTGGCAGTATCTCAGTCTGTAGGGAGTTAGGTTGTGAACCGCAGGGTCGCTGGTTCAAGTCCCCGTAACGACTAAAGTACGGATTGTGGACTGGTAGCTTGAGAGATTCCAGTTCACCCCCTGGGCGCTTCCGAGGTGCTCTTGAGCAAGGCACCGGACTCCCCTCAACCGCTCCTCAGTCGCAGCCCACTCACTCTGACTTCTCTCCATTAGTGCATGTATAGGACCTGAGCATGTGTGTGTATTTTAGGCCTGTGTGTAGTGTGTAACAGAGTGTAAATTGTAATTTCCCCACTGGGGATTAATAAAGAGTATACATTATTGTATAAATTATTTATTCATGTTGTACCAGTCCAATATGACAGTCCATTGACGTACCTTGTGTTGTAAGAAAACTTAATTTAACTTTGATTTAAAACAGCCTATTAACATGTAACCACAGTAGTGTGAATGAAGCCTGAAGCCTAAGATTTCATTGCCCGAGCTTCTTATTGTTACACACACAATAAGAATGAGGACTTGAACTTAAAATCATAAAAAGTACATTAGCAGCACAAAAGCAAAACATGTCCAGTGTAATTGAGGCTAGAACACACACACACACACACACGCACACACACACACACACACACACACCCACACTCACACACACACACACACACACACAGCCTTGATATTCTGTGTAAAACTGCTCACTGAGTTCTGTTTATTCAACCAGCCCGAAAGCAAAATTAGGTCAGTAAATTAAAGCTGTGATTGTCCAGTGACACAATCCATTTTCTTCCTGTCTCTCTCTTTCTCACACACACACACACACACACACACACATAGGGCCCTATTGAAATATAGATGAGTTGTGCATCAGGTGGTGGCTGCAGTAACATCGAGTCATTCCGGATTCCTGCAGAGAGACGGAGACCAAGAAGGAGCCAGACAGAGCCATTATCAGGGCCGAGCTGTTATTAAGGGGGGGTGTATGTGTGTACTATCACACCCAGCCAGGACCAGTCACCTGCTGGTCCTTGGTACTGTCAGGTCAATCACATAGGGTTCTCTGATGGGGGGCTGTTGTTGTCCTGTAGTCTGTAAGTCTTAGTAATGAGATTTGTATGGGTTGGCAAAGGGTCTCAGGTTTTTCAAAATGTCAAGGCAAGTTTATTTTTTAGTTAAGCTAATATTCTGCGTTTGACAGGTTATTGTTCATATCATTGGTTTTAAAATTGGTGTTAAATGCAATTCTAGGTGTTATGGTCATGACCAGGGAAAGGCACTGGTCTTTTCTAATGGGTCCATTAGGATGCTAAATTAGAAGACAATACACTTAAAGTAGAGCAAGAGTCAATGTCACTGAATTCTAATAATAATACATAATAAAGAAATGCTGTTCCTGAGTGGGGAGCAGCCTTCCTTTATTACTAACTCAGAGGCAAAGATTTCTTTTCTTCAGAATGGGTCACATGAAAATGCCTGAACTTGGTTTTTCTGAGACACTGAATGTAAAGGGGTACTCCGTTTGTATGTGTGTACACGTGTGCGTGTGTGTCTGTGTGTGTGCAGAAGCCAGCCCCAAAAAAAGAGACGAGACAGATTTACATTTTGTCCTAATGAGCCTTCATTGAGCCTCAAAGTGAGATGAAGGGGAAGATGGGAAAAGAGAAAATGAGACGGAGGAGGTTGTGGGAACAGCAGCTGGCCATTAGTAGCATTAAGATCGGGAACAAGACTCAACACACACAGACACGCTCTTTCTAGGGAATGAGATGCAACCTTCCCAGGGGAATAGCACCGCTGCCTGCCCATACACACTTTCACAAACACAGTGACACATACTGCACACAGTCTGTGTTACAAGCACAATGCCCGAATCACAACCAGTACGCAAACACACGGAAACACCAGCAGGCTTTATTGGTTTAATAATTGATGAACTTCTGCTAAGCCCCTGTCTTTGGCCTTTGAAGTAATGCTTGGATATTGCCAGGGGTTGATGCATAGACTGTATAAGAGAAGCCAAAACATCTTGAACGTACCCTGGTGGCGGGCTGCAGTATGGCTCATAAATATTATAAATTCATGTTAGCGGATGCGATGTGGGCCAAATAATACATTTCTCTCAAACATGGTTTCTGTCCTTTTTAGTTAGTTATTATGACACTGATGCCGGATGAAATGTTAATTTTTCTGATGAGTTGTGTTTTATATTTGTTATTTGGTGCTAAACAAACACGGGGTGAAACGTCATGATTGACAGCTTTCGATTGGTCGGCGGAGGAATTGGTTCCACCGCTCCATCACTACTGCGATCTACACCACATGGTTACCTGTCTTAAAGGGGAAGGGTCGGCCGGTAATAATCATGTAAAAGGAGAACGGTGAAAGTTTACTTTTCCATCAAGCAGCAAGAAAGTTTTAGCGTCAACATCGTAACGTCCTGCGATGTGACTATCGCGCATGCGCACGTCGCAATATGGATGCTAAAACACAATACCGTTTACCTAATATACCTAATTTGCTGTTTCTTCGACAAAACAAGCTACTCAAAGACGTCACCTAGGGACATTTTGTACGCTGAAAGGATTAATTTAGTCATCAAATATAATGTGCTAATGTGTAATTTCTGTTGGTTGCCCTGAGAGCAACAGAATAAACCACCAATTAGATAATGGATATGAATAATTGGAAGAAACCCAATTAGACTGGCGGAGAATGGGAGTCAGTATGAGAAAGATAAAGTGGAAGAAGGAGTCAAAATAGGAGTTACTAGAGTACTGTGGTTGGGAAGAGATGGAGGGATGTTAAATGAGATAAACGGAAGTAATAGACGGAAGAGCGTGCAAGGGGAGTGTGCTCCACGTTACATGAGAGGAGAACATGTGTAATTTAAATCCAATTACCCCCCCCCCCCCCGACTGTTTTCCTGGTTCGAGGCCAACTTTAATCGTGCTGAATGAGGTGCTCCGAGCCAAACTCATGAGATCTTCACCTCGTTTCATTGGTTCACTATTTTAATTCATCACAAGACTCTGTGCTTCTCAACTCACCCCAGCCTTTACTGCTTGTTGGAATCAATTACCAACAATCGTACTGAAGCATCGCTCTTGATTGTAATTGCTGCAATAAATTGTGGTTCATTTTTCTATTACACAGATATTTAGCTTGATTAGAGTTGTGTCAGGGTTTGTTGATTGTAGAGGCTCTGGGTTTGTGAGAAGAGGGGAGTCGGAACACAACTATAGATCCTTCTAGCAATTTATTGTTTTAAAGAACTTTCTCTCCTTTCCCTTCCCCGACACTCTCTCTCTCCGCTTTTCTGCTCTCCGTCTCCCTCAAATGGAAGTGTGAAATTGTGTATGGAAGGTGTCCGCGAAAGGGAAACACTGGCACAATTTATCAGTTTTTCTCTGAACATTGTCATCTTATTGTAGGGATTATTTAAAGAGATGTTGAAATCATATTCGTATTTCATCTATGTTTAAAAAAATGGCCAATCCGGTGGATTTTTCATACTTTTCAAAATGATAGATAGATAGATAGATAGATAGATAGATAGATAGATAGATAGATAGATAGATAGATATTTATTGATCCCAAAAATGGGAAATTACAGTGTTACAGTGTGTTGATGCAGAGGGCAATGAGGACTAATTAATGATGAGTTCACGTTTCTTGCTTTGCTGAGCTTCTTCTTCTATGTTTGCGTCGGGGTAGCTGGCAAGGTTGCATCAGTGAGTTATTAGAATTTTTTTTTTTAAGTTGTACTTAAAACAAATACTAAGGTTGGCTTGTATTCAGTACTACTACTTAAATCAACCTCGTTTTCCCCCTTTCTGCACTACATAAAGTTGTTTTTTTAAATGAGTTCATCAGACTGCGTTAGCCTGCTTTGTTGGTGGTACTTTGAGTATTTTTGTGTTAGTACAAAATAGAGCTGCAAAGATTAATTGCTTGGTTGTCAACCAATACAAAGAAAATATATTGATAATTGATCAATCGGTTTAAGTCATTTTTTCAATGGAAAAAAAGTCTAAAAATTCCTGATTCCTGCATCTTAAATGTCACTATTTTCACCCTGCTGTTGCTAATCATATCAGCATTTTAAACATACAGCTGCATTGTGACTTGGCCAGCAGGGCAGTAGATATTGGAGATCTTTTCCATTTAGACCACGTTTACACGTGGGCGGATATTTTCATAAACGGACATTCCAGCTTCTCTGGTTTCAAAAATAACATCGTGCACAGCTGTTTTCAGGAGTGTTCGTTTACACGCGCCCGTGTACTGTAAATATGTCGTCAATGCCATCAAGAGCACGCCAAACTTGTAGGTGGCAGCATAACGAACAGCTCAAGCCCACGTTAGCCAATCAGAATCACTTGCTCTCTCTTCTCTTCCTCACTGCCTAAACCTCCGTTTGTCTCAGTTAACATGCAAACGAAGATTTCCAAACTCTCCACTCTGGCCGGAGTTTTTAGAAAGACTCGTTTTTAGAAAGACTCGTTTTCAGAGGCAAATTCTCCATTTGCGTGTCAACGTCACTGATTAATTTGCGTCAATGCGTCACGTCTAAAAATAACATGGCTGTCTCAAGCAACAGCGCAAGTATGGATTCCTCATAACAGCACGGTGAGAAAAAGGCTCGCACCCCGGTCTTCTAAAGTGTGGGAGTGTTTTACTCGTAATGCCACCAACAACAACGTGGTAGTCTGTAAACTTTGTAAAATGATCCCTGAGTCAGGATAATTTTTAATTTAATTTTTTTTTAAATCTGTTTATTGATCCCCTATGGGGAAATTGCAAATGTTAGTTTACACACAGTCCTGAACTACACACACACACGCTCAGGATCTGTACATGCACTAATGGAGAGATGTCAGAGTGAGTGGGCTGCCAGCTGAACCACCGCCCTGAGCGGTTGGGGGGGGGGGGGGGGGGGTTGGTACGGTGCCTTGCTCAACAGCAGCTGGCAGTGCCCAGGAGGTGAAGTGGCATCTCTCCAGCCACCAATCCACACGTCCTACTTTTTGGTCCATACGGGGACTTGAACCAGTGACCCTCCCAACCCAACTCCCTATGGACTGAGCTACTGCCCCCCCCCAAAGGATCACAGCGGCAGCAGAACACCTTAAGTTCTTTTGTCTTCGATAATTGCGCAACCAGGCCAGATTGTTTCAGATATCTCACAAGTCCTTTATAACGTCAGGTATAACGGTATAAATATTGTCAGGTTAAAATCCGGCTCGGGCTCATAGTTACCTTAGAAAGGAGAGAGAGAGAGAGAGTGAAATGCAATTTTGTTTTTACTGGGTTTTATTTTATTTTATAAGTTTTTTTTATTTGTGTATTCCTTCTGTTAATGACTTGAAATGTTAATTTGTTTTATTGTCGGATTTAATTGAAACATCCGACTACATATGTTTCTAAAATTGCACGTTTTTCTGTAAGTTTCAAGGAGAAGAGCTTGGATTTAAAAAGAAGAAAAAAAAGCATATGCATTATTTTATCTACTACTGTTAAAAAAGCAAATACAGGCTACACTTTTCGCACTTTGTTTGTTTATTTTAAGCTTTTTATTTTTGTATTCCTCCTTGTTTTGTTGGTGGATTGACAGCCTACATCTGGCTTCAGCTTGCACTGCATATTCATTTTCCTTGAACAGTGCAGTGTTAAACAGTTTTAATAAATAGAGATTTGAATCTTATTGAAATTGGTTTGGTGTAAATTGTTAACGATTAAGCAATGGGAAAATAATCGCTAAATGAAAAATTAATTGGTAGATTAGTCAAATAATTGAAAAAAATAATCGCTAGATTTATCATTTAAAAAATAATTGTTTGGGACAGCTGTAAAACGAAGGGCACAGCCGAAGGGAAATGTGTTTTTTTTTTCTAAATAACCATGTACTGGATGTGGATACGGGGCCTAAGAGGACAACAAAACCATGGTCAAATCCCCCAAGAATTCCGCCTGGTTCGCTCCTTGTCCTTTTCTCTCTTGGTGCTTTATGGAACACGTTTACACAAAATGGAAACCATCCCACATTAGGCATAGTGATTTACATTAATAGAGCATGGTTTAGTAGAGTCACAAAACATCTTGGCAAAAGCATCAAGAATGGTCCGAAGTATGAATTCCTGTCAGTGCCAGATTTACGTGTGTGGTCTTTTATGAGTTGAGCAATGTTTAATAAGGACTGTAGTTCCCATTGTAAGTTAGAATAGAATGCCTTTATTGTCATTATACACAAGGACACGGTATTTGTGCAAAGAGACTAAAGCAATCCCTTTACAGCGTTGACACAAAAAATACAAGAATATAAGATCACAGTAGAAAATATCAAAAATCAAAAATATAAAGTCAAAGATATAAAGTGTAGATAGTTCAGAGAAAAAAGAGAAAAAAAAAAGAGAGGGGCGGGGGGTGCTGTCCTGAGTCCGGAGAGCAAATAAAACTGTATACATATATAAATCAGCTTGAATACACATTGTGTAAACATAGATAAGTGTCAACAATTAATACATAATATTACACAGTAATGGAAAGGTTAATGTATTAAATATTGCACTGTATGAAATGAAATTGCACAGATTCCAGTGTCCTATGAGGTATTATATAACAGTTGTTATATATTGTTGTTAGCTTGAAAGCCCCTCAGGAAGTCAGCGCTGCTTATTAATCCCTCTCTACAACTATCCAAGGAAGTGGTCTTGGCTGTGTTTAAAGTCGGGCAGTCACAGAGAGCAGTTAGCTGTTTCGCTGGCTCTCTGGGGTGCACTTCAGAGAGGAAATGGAGTAGATGTGATTGGGACGAGCGTCCGTGGCAAGTGTTAAAGTGCTCATATTTTGCTCCTTTTCAGGTTCCTAATTGTATTTAGAGGGTGCACCAGAATAGATTTACATTCTTTAATTTTAAAAACGACTCATATTTTTGTTGTTGTACTGCACATTGCTGCGGCTCCTCTTTTCACCCTGTGTGTTGAGCTCTCTGTTTTAGCCACAGAGTGAAGCGTCACTCCTCCGCTCCATCTTTGTTGGGAGTCGCACATGTGCAGTACCTAGGTAAGCACTGCTAGCCAATCAGAATTAGAGTTTCAGCTGAAGCTGAATTCACAAAACTTGACCCTAGCAGGGCTTTTGGTTAAAAAAACAACAAACACAAATCAACATTATTAAAAATAGAGTAGAGATGAAATAAAATGTACACAGAGAGAGTGTTGTGTAAAAAAGCTAAATATGTTATATATATATACACAGTATATTGTTCAGGAAATAGACACAATTTGTTTTTTTGAAGATGGCTTATGTTGGGATACATTTCAAGTTGTCTGTCAGAGTTCCATCATTCCCCATTGTTTTAATTTTAGTCTTATGGTGTTTTATTATTGCTTGTTGATTTTTGTTACATTATTGAAACTGTTTTTAACTCCTTGCTACTGTAGCACTTTGAGATTTCAATTGAAATGTAAAGGGCATTATAAATAAAATGTATTATTATTATTGTTTTACCCTTTTACTGAAAAGGCAGTTTGGGCAGATGAAGGGATCAGAAAGGGATCCTGCCATTGCCTTTTGATGATGCTCGGGTGATTGATCTGGTACCACTTTGCTGTCTTATTGATGTTGTTAATACAGTTCTTTTGCATTAATTGAGTTCTTTATGTATATCAGTACATCCCCACCCCTGGCCACCATTCAGGGTTTTTGTAGGATTAAGAAAGAAGATGGATGAATTCCTGCAAGGAGATAACTGAAGTTTCCCCACGTACTCCTGGTTCCCTGCCCTTCTGCATCTTTCCTGATCACTTTCCCTTGAGAGGAGGAAGAGAGCATGACACAGCGGGTCTAGCGGAGAAGGAAGGGACGCGCATGGCCTTTAAGAGGAGACAAAAATAATAAATAAATCTGTGGAGGGAAATGATCGTGAATCCCTTAACGAGACCTCAGAGACATGGGGAAGAGTCAGCGGGTCGGCAGGGGGAGGGAAGGAAGGAGACGGGTGGATGTGGGGGAGTCTAGAAGGAGGCTAACTAGCAACTGGAAACAACGCGGTGCAGAAGAGGATTAGAGCCAGGCGCTCTCACAGGCCTCCTCAGTGACCTTTGACCTCCCTCACTTCATGCTGCTGCCTTGTTACACCTCTGCTCCTTCCTCCTCTCCGTCACAATCCCTCGGATCTCTCATCAAAGGTTGCGTGCGTATTTGTGTGTGTGTACGTGCATGTGTGTCCGTATGTAGTATTGTGGAATTGATTCCCCTGTTCTCTGGTAATGAGCCGCTAAGCCCAATAACCAGTCAGAGGGCAGGACCCAGGTAGATTGACAGCTGTGGGAAAGGTCCCAGATGTTTCCCATAGCTGGAAAGTCAGATTGCCAATGCACTCATTCTCTTTTCTCCTGCTTTTTTCTCTCTCTCTCAATTCTCTTATCTCTTATCATCACGCTTTTACCTCTTTTATCTCACTCCATTCTTCCCTAAACGTGTTAATCTGAAATTTCACATCCCTCCACTGAGTGTTTATTTTTTCCCCCCCCTATCATCCTTCTATTTAGTAATTCCACCACATGCCAGTCCATCCATAAAGCAATGGGGGAGGTGTGTGTACACGCAGCATCCAGTAGAGTGGACAGCTGTAGTTGTGTTGCTGGAGATATAATCCTCTCCCCGTAGTTGGATCTCGTCTGGATGTCTCCGTGCTTATCCGCATCTCAGCTCGGTAAATAAAACCCATGCTGAACAGATAAGAAGTGCAAATGCATTTGTACACACACACACACACACACACACACACACACATACACATACACATACACATACACATACACATACACATACACACACACACACACACACACACACACACATACACACATACATGTGTGTCTCACTATCTTTGTGGGGACCAGTCATTGACATAATGCATTCCCTATCCCCTTACCCTAACCTTAACCATCAAACCTAAATGCCTAACCTTAGCCCTCACCCTCACCCTAACCAGAACCTAACTCTAACCCTAACCTTAACCCTCACCCCCACCCTAACCATAACCTAACTCTAACCCTAATCCTAAAACCAAGTCTTATTCCTCAAACAGCCCTTTAAAGTTGTGGGGACCAGCATTTTGTCCCCACAAAGCTGTCAGGACCCCATAAGTATACTGTATTCCCAGTTTTTGGTCCCCACAAATGTAGTTAAACATAGTACACACACACACACACACACACACACACACACACACACACAGTGCTTTCCTCATTGTGTCGCTCTCTTTATCCTTATAAGCTGTGAGTATTTTCCTCAGATATAGCCAGGAATGTAGTGGGGGTCAAATCCATCGTCCACCTTTAGTTTAACCGTCCTCCGTCAAAGATTCTGTTTGTGGTTCGGTTTGTTGCTTTGTCTGTCTGTCAGCAGGATAACGGAAAAACCCTTGGCCCGATTTTCATTAAGAATTTAAGAATGTCTCAAAAGTGCGTACATAATCCGCTTTCATTAATTCTTTTTTAAAATATGCATTTTATTTGGCATTTTACAATTTGTATCTTCCTGCATACGTTGTCCTTTTAGAGTATAGATTGGAGAAAGTAAGAGAAATTAAGTATTATTCTCATTGTAAAAACTAAAGACTTGTCTCAAACCGGCTTTATGTAAAGAAAGTTTAAACACTATAATACTGTAACAACTTGTGTCGGTAAATATTATTTGTATACATTCACAAACTGTTTAGTCAAACATATTAATTAATATTAATATTTTTGCATATCCTGCTAAAACCTGCCCGACTTTCTGATTCTAAAGCAGTTAAATATTGTACATATTTGTTACAGTATGTTCTTCATGTTGTATTCATCCTATGCTATCCTATATTTCTTGACTGGGTACTTTGCCTTTTTTAATTTTGTAATTTTTTTTGGGGGGCATATCCGCCTTATTTGGACAGGACAGCTAGGTGATAAAGATGAGGAAGACATGCAGGAAATCATCACAGGTCAGACTCGAACCCTGGACCTCTGAGTGCGGAATAAACCTCTATGTACAGTAAATATGTGCGCCTGCTCTAACCTGTTCCAACCTGGCGACGTCTTTATTTTTAGTATTATTTACGTATAATAAATACAATTGTATGCACCAAACCGCAACACTGTTCCTTGTAAGGGAAACCCTACGTGGCAATAAACCATATTCTGATTCGGAATAGCGGAAACCCTCTAAGCTAAGCTAAATCCTCTTCTTCATCTTCCTCACTTGATCCCTCATCTGAATCTGGTGAGCTAAGTGAAGCAAAACTGTTATCCAATCGGTGTCTTCCGGTGAAACTAAACTGAATACAACATCAAATAATGTGTTTAATTGATATGATTGTTACTTTGGCGAGCTGGTCCGTGATCCTTTATTCTTTCCCGGCCCAACTCTCAGTTTCTCACCAAACTGTCGTTTTCCTCATGCGACTCTCCCTCTCTCTTCTCGGTACACTCATGCCCGTGCACATCTACATTACTGTAGCATGAAATGAGATGTGGGTTGATGCACAGATGACCTCCTCCACAGTGTGATGTAACAGCCATCACGTTCCAGCCAGGATTACTATCCCATAAGACGTAAGACTCCATTTCTCTACACCTGCCTTAGTTTCAAGTTTCCTGTGATGAGTTTGAAACAAAGCTGAATATATACATATATATATATATAAAGTATGTATGACTGCTGTGTGACTGACAACTAATGAAACACCTCTCATGGAGTCCAGCCGTCCTTAATCTCACACATACAGACACTCGCTAGTTGTTCTCAGGGCTCCCTGCTGTTCACTGCTGCTGATCTCTGTCAAGGAATAAATGAACTTCATTTATTTCAAATGACAGAATCTAGCGCAATGTTTTTGGATTTTTATATATTCCAAACATTTGTCTATAACAATGTCTCACTTAGTCGACTTTTTCCTGTCAAAAAAGACGCCAAGTGTGATGTCATGGCCTTACTCCTGTCTCTGCTCGGACGTCGTTCCAAATTACCCTGCACCCGGTTTGCAAGAAAGACTGAATAGTTCACTGACCACTTTGCCCAAAACTAGTGCGGAAAATGTCAGTTGGACATTAGGTCCACGCCCCACTGGACCATTCTAATTTGAAAGAAATATATATTAAAGTAAAATGTCTTTCATTTCCTTACATGTAACTCACAGAGGGGACAAGCAGAGGACGGTGTCACACTAAGTTAAACCTTCCTTTGGTCTGTTATGCTATTCGAAGAAACTGTGAGACGCATATTGACTTGCAGGACGTGTACAAATCTAAAAAACATCAGTGAGACGTGTTCTGAAAGGGGAGCATTGGGAGCTGAACAGTGTGGGAAGACAAACCGCTCAAACTCCCATAAAGATTGGTCACCTTGAGGCTGGGTTGCCGGGGTGATGTTGTCATGAAATATCAATTTCCTTTGTAGCAAGTGCATCATAAGATATATTTTATAGAAATACCTACGGACACCTTCTTCTATTGTTTTACTTCTGGGCTACTGTAGTAGCTGAAGACACAACATGTACTTATAGTATTGCCCTCATAATACTCACATTTGATCTCCTTAACATTTAAACTTTTTTGACTGACGTGACTTTTGTGATGAGCAAATGAGGATCCCCTTTCATGGTAAATGCAGCAGAAGCCGATGCAGTATGTGGGAGGTGTCAGGGCCTGATGGGTGAGAGAGGCGTTAATTCTGCTCAGACACCAAGGTCCTGAAAACTCAGTAGAGACGGCGGTGATTTAGTGAACAGGGACCTGCACAGACGTTCAGCAGCTTGCCCACTTTACTCTCACTCAGGTCCGCAACAGACTTTAAGAAGGAATTTTGACACTTGATGTTTTTATACCCAACAGCAACAACAGAAACGTGTTTTTCTTTTAGTGCAAGACAGAATATCACAGGCGGGGCTCTAGACCAAAGCCCAAACAGTAACATGCTGCACTGCAAACTATAGCAATCTGGCGCTTAACTGTGCATGCATGTAGAAATGAAATATGTGCATGATAAGATAGACAACAATTCATAATGACATTTTTAACAAGATGAATTAATGAATGTGGGTTGGATGAGAGTTGACATGGGGTGTATCGTGTGTTGTGGTGTGTGAGTGAGAGCATGTGCGGGGAAGTTTTACTGGGAATATAGTCATTTGTTAGTTTGTGTGTGGAAAAAGTCAGTTTCACTGGCTGCAGTTTGTTCACAAATGTATTTTTTTCCGATTATCCATCTTATCTGAAACAACATTTGATTGTATATCAATCCTATAGCCTCTGAGACACTGACCATCTTTTCTTCTCAGTACCACATATATCTAAAGAAATTGGGAGGAGAGCTTTTAAATTTAAAACCCCTTCCGATTGGAATGGTTTACCGAGGTCTTTTAGAGCTCTTTCCTCCTTTCACCAGTTTAAGATGTCTCTTTGTAATTATTTGCAAGCTTCAATTGTTTTTCTCATACTTGATATTCATAATTGATACTTATACTTGATTTTTTTCAATATACTTGATATATAATATATATATATATATATATATATATATATATATATATATATATATATATGTTTTGGTTTGTATATATGTACATGTACAGTATGTAGTGTATGTATGTGTGTACATATGTATATATGAATATATTTGTGTGAGTAATTGTGTATATGTACGTGCACATATATATATATATACATATATGTGTATGTGTGTGTGTGTATATGTGTGTGTATATATATGTGTGTATATTTGTACATAATATATGTATATTATTTTATTTATTCATTTTCTCAAATTGTCTATATTAACTATAACTGTTTAATATTTATTGGTTGGATTGGGAAGGATATGGGTGATTTTGGTGTGATGGAGAGCTTTTGTTTTTGTTTGTCAGTATGTGCGTATGTTCGGGGTGTATGTTTTTTTAATTTTTGTTATTATGTCCCCTCAAGCTGTTTTGTTAATTGTTTTGTCTAAATGTGAATGTACTGTATATTTTCTTTGTCTTTAAGGACCCCCTCAAAAACGAGATGTCACATCTCAAGGGATTATTCCTAATAAAGAATTTTAAGTAAAAAAAAAAAAAGATATAACATAAGTTCTTCCTCCTGCCAATGGAGTTGAACATGCATTTTGGAGGTCAGCGTATTTGGACTCTACAGTAAGTTTGGGTTAATTGAATTTTGGCTGCTGAACCTAGTGAGAAAATCAAAGCGTGAGCTATGGCTCATGCAGCTGCCTTGAGAGAGCACAGCTGGACGTTCCATCGGAAATAACGGCCTCTCTCTGGCGGTGTTGAACTTCTGCTTTTAGTGCAAAAGCCCTGTTATAACACGCCAGGTGTTCATCTGGACCGAGATCTGTGACTGCAGAGGCCAGTTACATAAGATTCACATTCTTTTTTAAACCATTCAGTGAGCCCTTGTGCCCTGGATGGAACCACATGTATTTATTTAGATTTTCTTCTCGTTTATTCATATTTGTCCTTTTAATTCAGAAGTAGTTTTGTTGTTGAGAGCCATGCTGTGATGCATTGTTCTGGTTGC